>NW_022162088.1:0-156843 GCF_008728515.1 Papio anubis | reverse complement strand
GGATTGTTACTTAGTAGAGGCTCTGGGTTACCTTTTTTTTTTTTTTTTGATACGAAGTCTTGTTCTGTTGCCCAAGCTGGAGTGCAATGGCATGATCTCAGCTCACTGCAACCTCTGCCTTGTGGGTTCAAGCAGCTCTCCTGCATTAGCCTCCCAAGTAGCTGGGATTACAGGCCCGTGACACCACGCCCGACTGATTTTTGTATTTTTAATAGAGACGGGGTTTCACCATGTTGGTCAGGCTGGTCTTAAACTTCTGATCTCGTGATCTGCCTGCCTCAGCCTCCCAAAGTGCTGGGATTATGGGTGTGAGCCACCACGCCCGGTCTCTGGGTTCTCTTTTAATCCTTTGCTCTGTGTGTGTTTGTGTGTTGTTATTGTTATGTAATGAATGCCTGTGATCTCCCTCACTCCCTGAGAATTCATATCTTGAAGCCCTAATCTCCAGTGTGATGGTATTTGGAGATGAGAACTTTGGGAGATGGAGGTAATCAGGGATAGATGAGATCATGAGGATGAGGCCCTGGGTCTGATAGGATTTATGTCCTGAGAAGAAGAGATACCGGAGAGCTTATGCACTCCCTCTTCACTGTGTGAAGACACAGTGAGGAGGCAGCTGTCTGAGAGCCCTCATCAGACACTGGCCCTCCTGGAATCTTGATCTTGAAGTTTCAGTCTCCAGAACTGTGAGAAAATTTATTTCAGTTGTTATCCCACCAAGTCTGTGTGGTGTTTGTTGTGGCATCCCAAGCTAAAACAGTTATTGTACTCAAACTCCAAACTGTCTCTCCTACAATGGGCAGCAGGAATATCTACTCAGTTATTTTAGTTAGCTGGGCTGCTGCCCCATGTGTACGTTCTTCATGGGTCAGCGAGAGATTTGTGTAGAGTTAATATGAAGTATTTAGGATTCCTTTTCTCGACTCTTGGAGAAACTTTCCCATCACTTTCCAGCTGCTGTTTTCACCTTGCACTGAGTAGGTATTCTGGTTCTATAAGTCAGTAAGACTGTGGGATTTCTATTGGTATTTAGCTGTTCACGAGGCGTAGGATGGGGACCGTCTTCAGGCAAAAAAGCCTTAAAAATTGGGAAACTCACTCAATACCATTCTTTTATTCTAAGTGTAGACTCCATCTAGTTTCTGCTTCCTTTTGGTCCTCAAGTCTTTTTTATCTTTTTATTTAAAAAGATGTTTTTTAAACGGATAGAGATGGCCTACTTAACATGTTTTGACACGTTTTGGCACAGAGTTGTTGATGGTATCCTCATTATTATTTTTTGGTCCTCAAGTCTTTTTTCAGTGTCCTCAAGTCTTTTTTATCTTTTTATTTAAAAAGATGTTTTTTAAACGGATAGAGATGAGGTCTCGCTGTGTTGACCAGGCTGGTCTCAAACTCCTGGCCTCAAGCATTCCTCCCATCTTGGCCTCCCAAAGTGCTAGGATTACCAGCGTCAGCCACTGTGCCTGGCCTCTTTTTTATCTTTTGTCCAGAGTTTATGGTGGTTATCTGTGGGATGGTTAGCCTAATAGGACCTACTTCTCCATAGCTAGTATCTTCTTTCTAATTTTAATATATAGAATCATAGAATGTATTTATTTGTTAAAAAAAATCTTTGATTTCCACATGTTACCTTAATAGCAGAATTTTTTAGGAATCTTTAATTTTTTCCCCAAATTTTTGCTAGCAGCATCTAGGCAGGAAGGATATGCTGGTAGTGATTTGTTTAGAGAGTGAGATGTGCTTAGGTTTACTTGTAATACGTGTCGCTTATTGCTGGTAGACTGGTATAAAAATTTATAATTCAAGGAATTTTGAAGTGATCACCATCATAGTTGAAATTTGACTATGTGGCATGCATTGTGCTAAAACAACCTACATGGATCATTTTATTTAATCATGAGAGCAACATTGTGAGGTAAGTACTATTGTTACCCTGTTTTACAGGTAAGGAAGCAAAAAGAGGTTCTGAAACTTGAACAAGGTTGCACACATAGTAAACAGCAGAGCTGGGATCTTAGATCAGTCTAATTCCAGAATCTGTACTGTTTAACTACTGAAGATCACCAACTGATCTTTAAGATTCCCTCCTCTGCTAGCATTCTGCGAATATAGTTCCTTTTTACATTACTTGGAACATACAAATGTAGGAATTTTCAGATTTGTGTTTGTAGTTTGCCACCTCTTGGTAAAATTTGGTAGTGCAGCCTAGCAGTAGAACAAACAGCAAAGTGTAAAAAACTAGGAATTTTTGTATGTATTTATAACTAGGGCATATTTGATTGGGTGACTGATGGCAGAGCAGAAACTTAGAATTTCAAAAACTGTAAAAACTTTTTTTTATCATTAGGTCATATTTACAGCTTTCAGCTGGGGTATGTGAATGTTGGGTTTGTGAAGCCAATTCCTGTGTAACAAGTGAAGGCTGTAAATGATGAGAATGCTATGTGTGGGAAGAATATACTTACATTTGTCTGTTCCATAAACAGAATGAAAGGTAGTAAGTTTTTGAAATAAACGAAATTGGTGAATGAGGTACTTTGGAAAGCTGTAGGAAATTTTCTTTTTTTTTTTTGAAATGGAGTTTTGCTTTTGTCGCCTAGGCTAGAGTGCAATGGCGTAATCTTGACTCACTGCAACCTCTGTGTCCTGGGTTCAGTCGATTCTCCTGCCTCAGCCTTCTGAGTAGCTGCGATTACAGGCACCTGCCACCATGCCCAGCTAATTTTTGTATTTTTAGTAGAGACAGGGTTTCAGCATGTTGGCCAGGCTGGTCTCAAATTCCTGACCTCAGGTAATCTACCTGCCTCGGCTTCCCAAAGTGTTAGGATTACAGACACGAGCCACCGTGCCTGGCCAGGAGATTTTCTTGAAACATGCTAATGTCATTGTATGTCCCTATAGACATAAAATTTAGTAAAAATCTGTGCGTATAGGAGTGACACAATTTAAGTGACTTTTAGCAAATTGTTTGCTAAAGTTTTGGGTGGATTTGCCAATGAGAAACAACTATGGTTTCCAGCTCTTGGAAAAACCCAAAACTACTATGAGATGTAGTAGAGGGGACGATATATTCAAAGTATTGAAGGGAAAAAAAAAAAAAAACCCATCAACCAAGAATACTGTACCTGGCACAGCTGTCCTTCAGAAAGGAAGGAGAGATGAAGATTTTCCCAAACCAAAACTCAGAGTTTATACCACTAGACCTGTGTTACAAGAAACGCTAACAGAATTTCTTCAAGCTGAAAGACAGGGTTGCTAATTAGTAACAAAAAGAATATGAAAAGTATAAGACTTACTGGTAAATGTAAGTACAGTTAATTTAGAATACTCTAATACCATAATGGTGGTATGAAAATCATTTGTATTTTTAGTATGAAGGTTAAAAGATAAAAACCATTAAAAATAGTAATAGCAAGAATAATTTGTTAACAGATACATAATACAAAAACATATAAATTGTGACACCAAAAATTTATTAGAAACCAGGCACTGGCTGGGTGCCATGGCTCATGCCTGTAATCCCAACACTTTGGGAAGCGGAGGCAGGTGGATCACCTGAGGTCAGGAGTTCAAGAAAAGCCTGACCAACATGGTGAAACCCCATCTCTACTAAAAATACAAAAATTAGCTAGGTGGCTGGGCAGGGTGGCTCACGCCTATAATCCCAGCACTTTGGGAGGCTGAGGTGGGCAGATCACAAAGTCAGGAGATTGAGACCAGCCTGGCCAACATGGTGAAACCCTGTCTCTACTAAAATACAAAAAATTAGCCAGGTGTGGGGGTGTGCACCTGTCGTCCCAGCTACTCAAGAGGCTGAGGCAGGGGAATCACTTGAATCCGAGAGGCAGAGGTTGCAGTGAACCAAGGTTGTGCCACTGCACTCCAACTTGGCGACAGAGCAAGACTCCATCTAAAAAAAAAAAAAAAAAATTAGCTGGGCATGGGGTGGGTGTCTGTAATTCCATCTACTCAGGAGGCTGAGGCAAGAGAGTCACTCGAACCCAGGAGGCACAGGTTGCAGTGAGCTGAAATTGCACCATTGCACTCCAGACTGGAAGACAGGAGTGAAACTCCATCCCCCCCCCAAAAAAAAAAAAAAAAGGCACAGTGGCCCATGCCTGTATTCCCAGCTACTTGGGAGACTGAAGTAGAAGAATTGCTTGAGACCAGCCTGGACAACATAGTGAGACCCCATTTCTAGAAAAAAAAATAGCCAGGCATGGTGGCATGTGCCTGTATTCCTAGCTACTCGAGAGGCTGAGGCAGGAGCATCACTTGAGTCCAGAAGGTTGAGGCTGTAGTGAGCTGATTGTGCCACTGCACTCCATCCAGCCTGGGTGACAGAGCAAGGCCCTGTCTTGAAAATAAACAAAAGACAGTGGTTAATAGATTTTTTTTAAAAAGACCCAGTCTAGATCAGGTACAGTAGCTCATGCCTGTAATCCCAGCACTTTGGGGGGCCGAGGCGGGTGAATCACCTGAGGTTGGGAGTTTGAGACCAGCCTCACCAACATGGAAAAACCCCGTCTCTACTAAAGATACAAAAAATTAGCCGGGCGTGGTGGTGGGTGCCTGTAGTCCCAGATACTCAGGAGGCTGAGGCAGGAGAATAGTGTGAACCCGGGAGGCGGAGGTTGCAGTGAGCCGAGATCATGTCACTGCACTCCAGCCTGGGTGACAGAGTGAGACTGTTTCAAAAAGAGAAACAAAAAACAAAAATAGGTAGGAGTACACTCTAACCATAAAAAGCATAGTCTAGTAAATACATAAATCAGTAACATAGTCATTTATTATCATTACAAAGTATTATGGACTGTACACAATTGTATATGCTATACTTTTATGCAACTGGCAGTGCAGGTTTGTTTACACCAGTATCAAAACAAATACCCAAGTAGTCCTTGAGCTATGAACTTATGATGGCTATGATGTTAGTAGGCCATAGGAGTTTTTTTTCTTTTTCGAGACCAGTTCTCTCACCCAGGCTGATGTGTAGTGACGTGGTCATAGCTTACTTTAACCTCAAACTCCTGAGCTCAGATGAACCTTCCTCAAACTCCTGGGCTCAAGTGATCCTCCCACCTCAGCTTCCCAGGTAGTTGGGACTATAGGCAGGCACCAACATGCCTGGCTAATTAAAAAAAAACAAAAACTGTTGTAGAGACAGGATCTCATTATGCTGCCTAGGTTGGTCTTGAACTCCTGGCCTCAAGCAGTCCTCTCATCTCCTCCTCCCGTGGCAAGATGCTGGGATTACAGGTGTGAGCCATTGCACCCAGCCTGCAATAGGAATTTTTCAGCTCCCTTATAATCTTAAGGGACCACTGTTAAATATGCAGTCCATCATTGACCTCAGTGTTGTTATGTGGCACATGACAGTATGCACAAGGGAATATCATTCAATCTTAAGGAAATTCTGTTTTTTGTGACCTGGATAGGCCTGGAGGACATTATGTTCAGTGAAATAAGCCAGGAACAGAAAAACAGATACCACATGGTCTCACATCTATGTAGAATCTGAAAAAGTGAACTGATAAAAGTTCAATTTCCGGGTGGAGAGTAGAATGGTGGTTATCAGAGACTTGGGTGGGTGGGGATTACTGGGGAAATGTTGGTCAAAGGATACAAAATTTCAGTTGGGAGGAATAATTTCAAGAAATCTTTTGTACAACATGGTGACTATAGTAAATAACAGTGTATTCTTGAAAAATACTAAGAGTATATTTTAAGTGGTCTCACCACAAAAAAATAGTATGTGAGGCAATGTGTATGATAATTAGCTCGATTTAGCCATTCCACAATGTATAGTAGCCCCCTTTTATCTGGTCTCAAATTCCTGAGCTCTAGCAATCTGCCCTCATTGGCCTCCCAAAGTGCTAAGGTTACAGGCAAGAGCTACTGCACCTGGCCTACTTAACATGTTTTGACACGTTTTGGCACAGAGTTGTTGATGGTATCCTCATTATTATTTTCTTGCTTTCTTTCCCCTTCCCTCCCTCCCTCTCTCTTTCTCTCTCTCTTTTCTTTCCTTTCCTTTCCTTTTCTTTCTTTTTACAGTAAAGTGAACGCAAGTTTATTAGGAAAGTAAATAAACAAAAGAATGGTTACCCCATAGGTTGAGCAGTCCTGAGGTTATTTCTTGATTATATGCTAAGCAAGGAGTGGATTATTAATGAATTTTCTGGGAAAGGGGTGGGCAGTTCCCAGAACTGAGGATTCCTCCCCTTTTTAGACTATATGGGATAACTTCTGGATATTACCATGGCATCTGTAAACTGTCATGGTGCTGGTTAGAGTGTCTTTTAGCATGCTGATACATTATAATTAGCATATAATGAGCAGTGAGGAAAACCAGAGGTCTACTCTTGTTGCCATCTTGGTTTTGGTGGGTTTTGGCTAGCTTTTTTTACTGCAAACTGTTTTATCAGCATAGTCTTTATGGCCTGTATCTTATGTTGAACTCCCATCTCATCCTGTGACTTAGAATGCCTAACCTACTGGGAATGCAGCCTAACAGGTCTCTCAGCCTTATTTTACTCAGCCCCTATTCAAGATGGAGTCACTCTGGTTTAAACACCTCTGACGTTCCCCCCCTCATTTATAAGAGAATCCTTCATCCTAAGGGTTGTAGAGGGACGAAGATCTACCTTTTGTAACTTCTTCTTGCTGAATGGGGTGATGATATTTCTGCCTAATTATTAAGGTCTCTTGTATCCGTGGTAGAGAGGCGCTCATTCAGAATGCATCAGTTTGCTGAGGACCATCCATAACTGAGTTCTGACAAAACATGATATCTGAAAGATTAATGAGTGTTTAATAAAACATTTAGTAAGCTTATCCTGCATTCCTGTATAAAGAGTACAACAGCAATATATTCCATAACAGTAAAGCAAAATAAGTAAAACTATCCCAAGAAAACTAAATTAGAAGACTTTCCATGAACTGGCAACTGTCAGAACCACACTGATACGGAATCACTGATTCCATTATGTGCCCAGAATTAGAATATTGATCCAGATTTTTACATTATCCATCCCTCTTTTTTTTTCTGCACTTCAGTCAGAGATCACTGATTGGTTCACAGGAGAAAGCAAGGTCAGCCTAAATTGCAGGAAAAAAACTCAAAAACAACTGATGAGACCAGAATCTACTGACGGGTGTACCATAGTTCTCAAAAAACAATTTTTTTCTCTCTCCAATGTCCCATTTTTACTAAAGACAAATTATAGTATGACCGATTTGCTTTGTTATACTTGGCCAGATTATCTGTATAAAGTGCAGCAAGAATAATTATTTTTCACATAGGCTTTTGAAATTGGCTTTGGTGGAACTCTGTCCCATAAGGAATCTCAGATAAGACTTTTAAAGCTGCGCCCAGCGTGGATTTTTTTTTTTTTTTTTTACTTTTCTTTGTGAGACAGAGTCTCACTCTGTTGCCCAGGCTGGAGTGCACTGGCATGACCTCGGCTCACTGCAGCCTCCACCTCCGGAGTTCAAGTGATTCTCCTGCCTCAGCTTCCTGTGTAGTTGGGATTACAGGCGTGCACCACCACGCCTGGCTTCAGACTTCCAAGTAGCTGGGACTACAGGAGCACATCACCACACCTGGCTAACTTTTTAGCTTTTGGTAGAGATGGGGTTTCACCATGTTTTCCAGGCTACCCTTGACTTCGGTGTCTAAAACGATCCTCTCACCTTGACTCCCAAAATGTTGGGATTACAAGTGTGAGCTACTGTGCCCAGCTAGTTGTCTTTTAAATGGCTCATATCCTAGAATAATACCAGCCCCTCTTAAGGTTTTTGGTTCATAGTGGCAATCTCAAACTTGGCTTCCCTCCTCTTTGACTATTTGAAGCAATAGTGTCTTCACAGTACTGTTGATTTAATAATCTAAGTCACTTGGGATTTAAGTGGAATTATTCTGACGTTTTGGGGTGCCATCTTCAGACTATAGTATGTAATGAATAGTAAATAAAAAATTACGTAGTATAGGAGTGTTTATGGGCTGGGCACGGTGGCTCACGCCTGTAATCCCAACACTTTTGGAGGCCGAGGCGGGCAAATCACCTGAGGTCGGGAGTTTGAGACCAGCCTGACCAACATGGAGAAACCCTGTCTCTATTAAACAAATACAAAATTATCTGGTCGTGGTGGCACATGCCTGTAATCCCAACTACTCAGGAGGCTGAGGCGGGAGAATCACTTGAACCTGGGAGGTGGAGGTTATGATGAGCCAAGATCACACCATTGCACTCCAGTTTGGGCAACAAGAGCAAAACTCTGTCTCAAAAAAAAAAAAAGAAAAAAAAAGTTTATGTTTTTATCATGAAATTGTTTCCTTCTTATTTAGTGGGTTAACTTAAACAATTCTTTAAAACATTTTGTTTTAGTCCCAGAAATCCTGGATAGAAAGCACTTTGACCAAGAGGGAATGTGTATATATTATACCAAGTTCCAAGGACCCTCACAGGTAAGCACACCTTTGTTGCTTCTGGGATCTTCTAGAAATTTTAGTGTAAATTATATTGCTATTTCTTTTTTGGAAACAAAAACTACTAAATACATTATTTGTAGTTACTGTTACTTTTTATAGTTACTGCTAATCATTTAATTTGGGAAGGATTGGGAGGAAGAAACAGCATTGAAAATCAGTATTTTGGAGTTCTTAATGCCATTTACAGCATACAATCTCTTCCTTGAAGTGTTCCTCCATCTGTAAACTCCCTCAGATCATAGTGTAGTGTTTTACAAAGGTAAGGCAGTTAAGACTCTTTCTCTCTTTTTTATTTTTTTAACAGATTCACTGATACTTCAAACTTAAATTTGTGTATTTATTGAGCATCTACTGAGTATCCAACACTATGGTTCATGTTGAAGAAAGCAATATGAACCCAATAGTCATTCTTTTTATTTGCCAATATATGGATACAGATCATTATTTACTGGAAAATCCATTGTCAGAGACTATAGGTGTCTGTGTCTTTGGTCTCTGAAATGACTTTGATAATAGAAAAAAAATAAAGGATATTAACTTAGTAACTAAAGAAAAAGTTGAGCTCATGAAATATTTACTTAAGCATAGTTGCCAAAAATATTCTTTTAACTTTTTTTTTTTTTTTTGAAACAGAGTCTTGCTCTGTCGCCCAGGCTGGAGTGCAGTGGTGTGATATCAGCTCGCTGTAACCTCCGCCTTCTGGGTTCAAGTGATTCTCCTGCCTCAGTCTCCTGAGTAGCTGGGATTATAGGCATGCACCACCACACCTGGCTAGTTTTTTGTTTGTTTGTTTGTCTTGAGACGTAGTCTTGCTCTGTTGCCCACGCTGGAGTGCAATGGCGCAATCTCGGCTCACTGCAACCTCTGCTTTCCAGGTTCAAGCGATTCTCTTGCCTCAGCCTTCCGAGTAGCTGGGACTACAGGCGTATGCCACCACACCTGGCTAATTTTTTGTATTTTTAGTAAAGACTAGGTTTCACCGTGTTAGCCAGGATGGTCTCAATCTCCTGACCTCGTGATCTGCCCGCCTCGGTCTCCCAAAGTGCTGGGATTACAGGCGTGAGCCACCACGCCCGGCCCTAGTTTTTGTATTTTTAGTATACAGGGTTTTACTATGTTGGCCAGTCTGATCTTGAACTCCCGACCTGAGGTCATCCACCTCTCTTGGCCTCTCAGAGTTCTGGGATTACAGGTGTGAGCCACCGCACTCAGCAAATTTTTTTTTTTTTTTTCTGAGGCCTAAAGATAGAAAAAAACTTAAACAAGGAAATACAAGATGTAGTTATTTCCTAACCTATGGAGCACTTCTCTTCATGGGCACTTAGAAAAAATGAAAATTAATTGACAAAAGTATTTGCAAGATTTTTGAATCTTCTTTCCTTTTCCATCTCCTATCACACTGTTCTCTATCCATTTGCCTTCTCTGCAACTTTCATTTCTATTAGATATATAACTCTTAGAAAAACATAGCTTAAATAGACAATTTTTATTAACTGATGTCCCTTTATATTATAGAATATGTCACTGTTCTTGTTCATAGTGGGTACGTAGTAAATATTTGTCGAATAGCATTTCCAAAACCTTTCGTTAAATTATATAAATGTAAATTTACATAATTTAATTTTTAAAATTTCTCTTTAACATTTAAAAAAATTCTAACTTTGAATGAATCTTTCCCAACACACACATTTCCATTGAAAGTGTTAATGTGCATGATACATTTTAAAAACTTTTGAGAAACAGAAAGTTGGATCAATAGTTAGAGTTTTAATACATTAAGATTGTCATTATTAATAACATTTGGTGGTTTTATTTTTGGCTTTTTCTCAGTGTATTGTTTTTGTTTTAAAGTATTGCTACATTCAGTCTATATGCAAAATGTTGTACCTGCTTTTCATACTACGGATATTTTATAAGAATGGTAGTAATAATCCTGGTGCAGTGGCTCACGCCTGTAATCCCAGCACTTTGGGAGGCCGAGGTGGGCGGATCACGAGGTCAGGAGTTCGAGACCAGCCTAGCCAACGTGGTGAAACACCTTCTCTGCTAAAAATACAAAATTAGCCAGACGTGGTTGCGGGCACCTGTCATCCCAGCTACTTGGGAGGCTAAGGCAGGAGAATCACTTGACACTGGAAGGCAGAGGTTGTAGTGAGCTGATATCCACGTTGCTGCACTCCAGTCTGGGTAACAAGAGTGAAACTCCATCTCAAAAAAAAAGAATGGTAGTTAATATTCTGTTTATACCACCATTTATATGCCTATTCTTCTATTGGTCAATTTAGTTTTTTTCAATTTTTAGCCATTTTAAATTTAAATTAGGCCACAATGAAGATCTTTGTGGATAAAACCTTTTTGTATTTAAGATTTTCCCCCCTTAGGTTATGTAATGCCAAAATCTTTTCAAAAGTATTAAAGCAATATAAATGATCACCCAGTAGTGAATGAGATTGTCTGCTTTACTAAGTAATGACTAGAGTAACATTTTCCATCACTGTCAAGAAAACGTGGTAAGTAGAAAAAGGTATACATAGGTATATATATATATATATATTTAAGCTGAGCGTGGTGGCTCATGCCTATAATTCCAGCACTTTGGGAGACTGAGGCGAGCAAAGTCTGCCTTCCAGGTTCAAGTGATTCTCCTGCCTCAGCCACCTGAGTAGCTGGGACTATAGGCATGTGCCACCACGACCAGGTGATTTTTTTATTTTTAGTATAGATGGGGTTTCACCGTGTTGGTCAGGCTGGTCTCGAACTGCTGACCTCAGATAATCTGCCTGCCTCAGCCTCCCAAAGTGAGCCACCGCGCCTGGCATACATTTATTTATTTTTAATTGACAGTAATTATAATAGTATATATTTTAAATTTGCATTTATTTACTATTGAGAAAATATTTTAAGTTTTTTAAATATCTCTCAATTTTTTAGTAAATTCTGTAAATTTTTTTGATTAGTTCTTTTTGGATCATTAAAACAGATAATCTTAACATCTCTTCCAATCATTAGATTCTATGATTTATTCTGATTTCTTACTACTTATTAAAGATATGTTTTATTACAACATCATACCGCATTTCTCAACAAGAGGATAAATGACATTTCCCAAGTCACATGGCTGTTCATAAAGATGGGATTAGTATTTAAGCCTCCATAATTCAGTGTTCCAGTTCTAAAATAAAATACTGTTTTTCTTCCAGAGAAATTGTTGTTTTGCTTTATTAAAAAAATAGATTTTGTTAGTCAGGTGCGGTGGCTCATGCCTGTAATCCCAGCACTTTGGGAGGCTGAGATGAGTGGATCACCTGAGGTCAGAAGTTTGAGACCAGCCTGGCCAACATGGTGAAACCCTGTCTCTACTGAAAATATAAAAACTAGCTGGGCGTGGTGGTGGGCACCTGTAATCCCAGCTCCTCAGGAGGCTAAGGCAGGAGAGTTGTTTGAACCCAGGAGATGGAGGTTGCAGTGAGCCGACAAGGTGCCACTGCACTCCAGCCTCAGTGACAGAGTAAGACTCTGTCTCAAAAAAAAAAAAAATTTTATCATTAAGGAGTTTATTTTCTATAGTTTTATTAATTCCACTTTGCAATAGAAGTAATAAAAGCACTCAAGGTATTAAAGAAATCCAAAGCTGTTACTAAGTGTCCCCACCTTTAACCATTCATATGAGACGTAATTTACAAACAGGTAGATGGTCACTTCTTTCTACACTAGTTGAACTCTTAATTTTATATGACTTAATAATTCACTCTTGGTTCATAATTTAAAAGGTACCAAATACTATAAGTGAAAGTCTCCTTTCCACTACTGTGCTTTAGCTACAAGTTTACCTTGCTAATAAAAAATCTGATGTTATCCATTCCTTGGAATGTCTTCTAGAAAGTTAGATATAGTCTTTGCATGTCCAAGCAGATGATTATCCTGCTTCCACCTTTAAGATATATAGTGTAGCCCACTGTGTCTGTAACTTATCTTGGCGATCACTAGTTTGTTCTTTTTTTTTTTTTTTTTTTTGAGATGGAGTCTCGCTCTGTCAATCAGGCTGGAGTGCAGTGGTGCAGTCTCACTGCAAGCTCCACCTCCTGGATTCAGGCCGTTCTCTTGCCTCAGCCTCCTGAGTAGCTGGGATTACAGGCACCCGCCACCATGCCCAGCTAATTTTTTGTATTTTTAGTAGAGACGGGGTTTCACCGCGTTAGCCAGGATGGTCTCGATCTCCTGACCTCGTGATCTGCCTGCCTTGACCTCCCGAAGTGCTGGGATTAACAGGCGTGAGCCACCGCGCCCGGCCACTAATTTGTTCTTAATTGTTGCAACCTATTTAATTATGTCTGAATTACAATTTGTTTTAGTAATCCCTTATTGAACATTTTAGGTATTTTCACTTTTTCTTTTGGCTGTTAGGGAAAAAAAAGTGCTGCAGTACAATTATACCTTGTACAATTTTCATTTTATATGTATACTACAGATGTGTTTTAGCCTATGCTTGTAGAACTGGAATTAGTGTGTGAGAGTCAGTGTTTTTTATTTTGATGGATATTGCCAAATGGCCTTCCATAAGGATTATATAAATATGTACTCTCACCCACAGATACCAGACTCTCTCTGTATTCTCACCAAAATAGTGTCTTTTTTTTTTTTTTTGAGACAGTTTCTTGCTCTTTCTCCCAGGCTGGAGTGCAGTGGGGCATGATCATGGCTCACTTTAGCTTCGACCTCCTGTGCTCAAGGAATCCTCCCACCTCAGCCTCCCTAGTAGCTAGGACTATAGGCCTGTACCACTATATTTTTTTGTAGAGACGGAGTTTCGCCTTGTTGCCCAGGCTGGTCTTAAGCTCCTGGACTCGAGCAATTCACCTGTGCCTCCCAGAGTGTTGCAATTACAGGTGTGGACCACCATACCCGGCCAAGATAGGATCTTAAAATATGCTTTAAAAATCTTTTGTAATCAAATAATCTTTTTATATGTGTGTTTTCACTATGAACTATCTGTTCATTTAGTTTTCCTTTATAATATTGGATCTTAAAAAATTGATTTGCTGGACGCAGTGGCTCACGCCTCTAATCCCAGCACTTTGGGAGACCGAGGCAGGCAGATCACCTGAGGTCAGGAGTTCAAGACCAGCCTGGCCAACATGATGAAACCCTGTCTCCACTAAAAATACAAAAATCAGCCAGGCATGGTGGCACGTGCCTGTAATCCCAGCTGCTCAGGAGGCTGAGGCAGAGGAATCACTTGAACCTGAAAGGTGGAGATTGCAGTGAGCCGAGATTGTTCCACTGCACTCCAGCGGCCTGGGTGACAGAAAGAAACTCTGTCTCAAAAAAAAGAAAAAGAAAAATAAAACAAAATTAGCCAGATGTGGTGGTGCACACCTGTAATCCCAGCTACATAGGAGGCTGAGGCAGGAGAATTCCTTGAACCCGGGAGGCAGAGGTTGCAGTGAGCCTAGATCACGCCATTGCACCCCAGCCTGGGTGACAAGAGTGAAACTCTGTCTCAAAAAAGAGAGAAAAATTGATTTGAGGAAGCTCTTTATATATTAGGGAACTAACCCTTTGCCATTTTTTTTTTTCTGTTTGTCTTTAGACTTTATTACTGACAGATTTTTGCCACATATAAGTGCTGTATTTTTATGTAGTTAAATCAGTCGGTCTTTTATAGTTTCTGGATTTTATATCACAACTAATTATATTAAAAATATTGAAACTGTCAGTTAAAAAAGTTACTTGAATTGTAAATCAAGGTATACATGATCTATGGTATCTACTGAAAAATTAAGCTAGGTATATAATTTTTCTTTGTTTTGTACTTTATGTATTTTATATACTTTAGTTTAAAATCAGAAAGTTTTTCCCCTGAAATAATTTATTTACCTTTTTATGTTCAATAGATGCCTTCCAGGATGTCAAATTTGTCAGCAACTCGTCAGGTAAGTTTAACATAACTATACTGCACAAATTTCAAAAATAAATAAAACTAATCTGTTAGAAATATGAGTTAGAACACAGTGGCATGAAACTCACATGCTATTATATTTGATGGGTACTTTACCTAGACTTGGAAGGTGAAGGGTCAGTCAAAGCTGTTTGAAACTCCGGTGAAGCTGCCTAAGAAGAGTTGGAAAGTTGTGTCCATTGGGCAGAAGTTGAAGGACAGGAATTTTAGGCAGCGAGAGCAGTGTGTGGGAAGGCCTGATAGTGAAAGACATCATGGTTCTGTCAGGAAACTGCAGAATGTAAGATGGAGATTTGAGAGATTTGGGCCTAGAAAAATGAGAGTTTCAGTTACTCTACAAGGCTTTTCATTGCACATACTTTTGATTTCATGTTCAAAGGATATTGTACAGGCAATTACTAACATGCTAGATGATGATGATTATTATTATTTTGAGACAGAGTCTTGCTCTGTTACCCGGGCTGGAGTGCAGTGGAACAATCTCGGCTCACTGCAGCCTCTGCCTCATGGGTTCAAGCAATTCTCCTGCCTCACCCTCCCGAGTAGCTGGGATTACAGGCACGTGCCACCATGCCCCGCTAATTTTTGTATTTTTAGTAGGGATGGGATTTCACCATGTTGGCCAGACTGGTCTTGAATTCTTGACCTCAGGTGATCCACCCAACTCAGCCTCCCAAAGTGCTAGGATTACAGGTGTGAGCCACCATGCCCTATCGAGGAAAAACCCTAAGCATCTTGGCTGGTTTGAGAAATAAAGGGAAAGTACAAGAGAGAAATTTTAAAGCTGGGTGTCCGGGGGAAACATCATACGCTGGCAGGTTCCATGATGCTCCCCGAGCCGTAGAACCAGCAAGTTTTTATTAGTGATTTTCAAAAGAGGAGGGAGTGTATGAATAGGGTGTGGGTCACAGAGATCACATGCTTCACAAGGTAATAGAATATCACAAAGCAAATGGAGGCAGGGTGAGATCACAGGACCACAGGATGGGGCAAAATTAAAATTGCTAATGAAGTTTTGGGCATGTGTTGTCATTGATAACTTCTTATCAGGGAACAGGGTTTGAGAGCAGACAACCTGTCTGACCAAAATTTATTAGACAGGAATTTCCTCGTTGTAATAAGCCTGGGAGCGCTACAGGAGACCGGGGCTTATTTCATCCCTTCGGCTTTGACCGTAAAAGCGGCCGCCTTAAGGGGGCCGTCTATAGACCTACCCTCAGGGCGCATTCTCTTTCTCAGGGATGTTCCTTGCTGAGAAAAAGAATTCAGCGATATTTCTCCTATTTGCTTTTGAAACAAGAGAAATATGGCTCTGTTCTGCCTGGCTCACTAACAGTCAGAGTCCAAGGCTATTTCCCTTGTTCCCTGAACATTGCTGTTATCGTGTTCCTTTTTTTAAGGTGCCCAGATTTCATATTGTTAACACACGCGCTCTACAAACAATCTGTGCAGTTAATGCAATCATCACAGGGTCCTGAGGTGACATTCATCCTCAGTTTACGAAGATGACGGGATTAAGAGATTAAAAGCAGGCATAGGAAATCACAAAGGTATTGATTGGGGAAGTGATAAGTGTCCATGAAATCTTCACAGTTTATGTTCAGAGATTGCAGTAAAGACAGGCAGGCATAAGAAATTATAAAAGTATTAATTTGGGGAACTAATAAATGTCCATGAAATCTTCACAATTTATGTTCTTCTGCTGTGGCTTCAGCCGGTCCCTCCGTTCGGGGTCCCTGACTTCCCACAACATCGCCCGGCCAATTTTATTTTTTGTAAGAGTAGTTTCCTTTTTTAGATTGGATTGGAAGAAAATAGACCAGTTACTAAGGTTTTGGAGTGATTCTGGCAAAAAGATGAGAACCTGAAGTAAGATGTTTTTGACAATGAAGAGAAGTAGGCATACTTGAGGGGATTAATGAGATAAATGCAATAGGATTTGGTGAATGTGAAGACAAGGGAAGACTTGAGCATGGTAACTACATTTCCTTCTTAGGCAACTGAGTAAATTGTAATATGCTGTAGGGTCTGTTGAGGAAGTATGAGAGGAAGAAGAGAAGGTCTCTGGGTGGTAGGCTAGGAATAAAAGTACATAGAATGAGTTTATTTTAGATATGTTAAAGAGTCTTTCAAAGAAGTTTGTAAAAACGAAAACAAAAAACCTGACAGGCTGGATGTGATGGTTCATGCCTGTAATCCCAGCACTTGGGGAGGTTGAGGCAGGAGAATTGTTTTGTTTGAGCCTAGGAGTTTGAGACCAGCCCCGGTAGCAGAGTGAGACCCTGTATCTACAAAAAAAAAAAAAAAAAAAAAAAAAAGAAGAAGAAAACCACACACAAAAATCTTGGCATGGTATCATGTACCTGTAGTCCCAGCTACTTAAGAGGCTAAAGTGGGAAGATCATTTGAGCCCGGAGGATTGTTTGGGCCCGGGAAATTGAGGCTGCAATAAGCCCTGATCACCACTGCACTCCTGCCTGGGCAACAGAGCAAGACTGTATCTCAAAAAAAAAAAAAATCAACAAAAAGACCTGACAGTCTTTCATATTTGCCCCTATACTTAACCATATCCAGTCCTATTCGTTTCTTCTTATAGATGGTGAGGTTCACCTGGTGTCTCTTGTTTGACGAGGCCAAAGAGTTTCCTTTATTTAGCATTTCATATAGTGCAGCTTCACTGAACATGAATTTTCTCAGTTTGGTCTATCTGAAAATATGTTTCTTTTATTTTCATGTTTGAAGAATGTTTGCACTGGACATAGAATTCTGGGTTGTTATTTTATTGCAGCAGGTTTTGGTTTTTTTTTGAGATGGAGTCTTGCCCCGTCGCCCAGGCTAGATGGAGTACAGTGGCGTGATCTCAGCTCCCAGCAACCTCTGCTTCTCGGGTTCAAGTGATTCTCCTGCCTCAGCCTCCCAAGAAGCTGGGATTACAGGCACACACCACCACACCTGGCTACTTTTTGTATTTTTAGTAGAGATGGGGTTTTACCATGTTGGCCAGGCTGGTCTCCTGACCTTGTGATCTGCCCGCCTTGGCCTCCCAAAGGGCTGGGATTCCAAGTGTGAGCTGTTGCGCCCGGCCCATTGCAGCACTTTAAAGATGTCGTTGTTTTATCTTGTAGTTTTTGTTTCTAATGAGAAGGCAGCTGTCATACAGTAGTTGTCTCCCTGTGTGGAATGGGTCTTTTTTTTCTCTAGCTACTTTAAAGATTTTTTTTCTATGCCTTTGGTTTTCAGCAGCATATCTATAATATGCCTAAGAGTGATTCTCTTTGTACTTATTCTGCTTGCGTAAATATTTGCACGTTCAAATTTTTTACCTAATTGAGAAGGTTTTTGTTTTTTGTTTTTTCCCTTTGAGAGAGTCTTGCTCTATTGTCCAGGCCCGAGTGCAGTGGCACAATCTTGGCTTACTGCAACCTCTGCCTTCCAGGTTCAAGCAATTCTCCTGCCTCAGCCACCCAAGTAGCTGGGATTACAGGTGAATGCCGCCACACCGGCTTATTTTGTGTTATTAGTAGAGATGGGATTTTACCCTGATGGTCAGGCTGGTCTAGAACTCCTGACCTTGTGATTCGCCCGCCTCGGCCACCCAAAGTGCTGGGATTACAGGCATGAGCCACTGCATACGGCCAGGAAGATTTTTTTTTTTAATTAACTTTTTTTTTTTTTCTTTATCTGATGTATTGAATAATTTCTATTGATGTATTCAGGTTCACTCACTCTTATTTCTGCAGTCTCCATTATGCTGTTTTGTCCATACAGTGAATTTCCTTTTTTTTTTTTTTTTTGATACGGAGTCTCACTCTGTCGCCCAGGCTGGAGTGCAGTGGCACAATCTCAGCTCACTGCATACTCCGCTTCCAGGGTTCATGCCATTCTCCTGCCTCAGCCTCCCGAGTAGCTGGGACTACAGGCGCCCACCACCACACCTGGCTGATTTTGTGTGGTTTTTTTTTTTTTTTTTTTTTTTTAGTAGAGATGGGGTTTCACCATGTTAGCCAGGATGGTCTTGATCTCCTGACCTCGTGCCGCCTCAGCCTCCCGAAGTGCTGGGATAACAGGCATGAGCCACCACGCCTGGTCCATCCAGTGAATTTTTTTTTCCTTTTATTTTTATTTTTATTTTTATTTTTGGAGACGGAGTCTCGCTCTGTCGCCCAGGCTAGAGTACAGTGGTGCGATCTTGCAAGCTCTGCCTCCTGGGTTCACGCCATTCTCCTGCCACAGCCTCCTGAGTACCTGGGACTACAGGCGCCCGCCACCATGCCCAGCTAATTTTTCACTGTGTTAGCCAGGATGGTCTCGATCTCCTGACCTCGTGACACACCTGCCTCAGCCTCCCAAAGTGCTGGGATTACAGGCGTGAGCCACCACGCCTGGCCCATCCAGTGAATTTTCTTTTTTCTTTTTTTTTTTTGAGATGGAGTCTCGCACTGTCGCCCAGGCTACAGTACAGTGGCGCGATCTTGGCTCACTGCAAGCTCTGCCTCTTGGGTTCACGCCATTCTCCTGCCACAGCCTCTTGAGTAACTGGGACTACAGGCGCTCACCGCCATGCCCGGCTAATTTTTCACTGTGTTAGCCAGGATGGTCTCGATCTCCTGACCTTGTGATCCGCCCACCTCAGCCTCCCAAAGTGCTGGGATTACAGGCGTGAGCCACCGCGCCCGGCCCCATCCAGTGAATTTTCGTTTCACACCTTACATTTTTCAGTGCTGGGATTGCTATTTGATTCTTGGTTATAGTTTCCATTTCACTGCTGAGATGTACCCTGTGCACTCTCATTGTGACTGTCTATTGCTGTATGTCCTTCAGCGTATTTATAATACTTGCATTAGAGTCTTTGTCTACTGATTCCAACATTTGCATCATTTAGGGTCTGTTTCTGATGACTGCTTTTTTTTCTTCATCTTTTAAATACATCTTTTTTTTGTTTGTTTTTCGAGATGGTGTCTTGCTCTGTTGCCCAGGCTGGAGTGCAGTGCTGTGATCTTGGCTCACTGCACCCTCTGCCTTGCGGATTCAAGCGATTCTCCTGCCTCAGCCTCCTGAGTAGCTGGGATTACAGGCATGTGCCACCACGCCCGGCTAATTTTTTATATTTTTAGTAGAGATGGGGTTTCACTATGTTGGCCAGACTGGTCTGGAACTCCTGACCTCAGGTGATCCACCTGCCTTGGCCTCCCAGAGTTCTGGGATGGTGTGAGCCACCGTACCCGGCCAGTAATTTTTTATTATATATTGTTGTTCTGGAGTAAATAATTTTCCTGTAAGAAGTGTTCGGTTTCTTTCTGACAGGTGATTAAATTAATTATTGGTAGATTCTTTTGTCCATTCAGGTTTGATTTTTTTCTTTGTTAGGACAGTTCTACTTCTATTTTGAACATAGTCCTAGGATGTGGACCTTCCTCTTAAGTTATAGGTTTTTTTGTGGTCTGAACTGAGTGTTCAAGGGGTTCAGTTACGTCTTTTCACGCTGAACTAAAACTGCTGTGTCTTCCAGATCTTTAGGACCCAGTTATCAGACCCACACACAGCAAGTGATTGCCGCTAGGCATCACAGAATCTCTCATAGATCCACCTTAGACCATGGCCAAAGACCCATGGTGAATCCCCATGTGAGATTTTTTTCCTTCTTGTCTTTATGGATCCATTTTCTCTGGTAGTCTGCTACAAATTCCAGCTGTTTCAACAGCCTAGAATTCTGTTCTCTACTTCCTTGCTTGGCTCGATGACTACCATTTTCTGCCTAGGTGTCATCTCTATGATTGAGAAATTTCTCCCAAGCTTGTGCAATCATGGGGGTTTACCTTATGTATTTCCTTCATTTCAAGAATCACTGCTCCATGTTTCTTCTTGTTTAATGCCTGAAACAGTTGTCTCATATATTTTGTTCACGTTTGTGTCAGGAATCTCCGAGACCACATTCCATGATTTAGCTAGAATGAATCACAAGACTTAGCATGTAGTGGTACTCTTTATAAGATTTAATAAGTGTTATGTTATCTCTGTTGAGGAAGTTTCCTGCTTTCCTAGTTTTCTGACAATGCTTATAATGAATAGACATTCAGTTTTGTCCAGTGCTTGTTTTCCTTTTTGTGGAGAACGAGGTCTCGCCATATTGCCAAGGCAGGTTTTGAACTCCTTGGTTAAAGCTATGCTCCCACTTATGCCTCCTTAAGAACTGAATTGCAGGTGTGAGCCACCACGTCCGTTTCTTTTTTCTTTTTGGGGGGAGTGGGGAAACAGGGTCTCATTCTGTGGTCCAGACTGGAGTGCAGTGGCACAGTCACTGCAGACTTCACCTCCTGGGCTCAGGTGATCCTTCCCCTTCATCTTCCCAAGTAGCTGTGACCACAGGTGCATGCCACCATGCCTGGCTAATTTCTGTATTTTTTTGTAGAGGAGGAGTTTTGCCATGTTGTCAGGCTGGTCTTGACTCCTCAGCTCAAGTGATCCTCCCACCTTGGCTTCTCAAAGTGCGAGGATTACAGGCACGAGCCACTGTGCCTGGCCTAGTCTTTTCTTGTAATGCTAATACTTTGCCTTTTTTTCTTTTTTCTTTTCTTGAGATGGAGTTCCTTTTGTTACCCAAGCTGATCTAGAACTCCTGGCCTCAAGCAGTCTTCCTACCTCAGCCTCCTAAGTAGCTGGAATTACAGGCTGTTTTTGTTTTTGTTTTTCTCCAAAGCAGAATGACTCTCACCTCATGAAATGAATTGGAAAATGTACCCACTTACGATTTTTTTGGAAGAATGTGTGTAGAATTGATATTTCCTCCTAAATATTTGATGAAATTCACCAGTGAAGGCATCTGGCCTCAAATTTTCTTTGTGGGAAGGTGTATTAATGATTTTTTTTTTTTTTTTTGAGACAGAGTCTTGCTGTATTGTCCAGGCTGGAGTGTTAATTTATTTTCCTGTTCAATTTTTCTCGTTATTCTGACTTCAGTTTATCAGTTTTATTTATCTTTTCAATGACAAGCTTTTTGTTTTCTTGCTTTCCCCCAGTGTTTTTCTCTTTTCTGTTTCATTGTGGTTTTTTTTTTTTTTTTTTGAGGTGGAGTCTCACTCCGTCAGCCAGGCTGCAGTGCAGTGGCATGATCTTGGCTCACTGCAATCTCTCTCTGCCTCCTGGGTTCAAGCAATTTTCATGCCTCAGCCTCCTCAGAAGCTGGAATTACAGGCGCCCACCAGCATACCTGGTGAATTTTTGTATTTTTGGTAGAGACGGGGGTTTCACCATGTTGGCCAGGCTGGTCTCGAACTCCTGACCTCACGCAGTCCACCTGCCTCGGCCCTGTGAAGTGCTGGGATTACAGGCATGAGCCACCGCGCCCGGCCCATTCTGTTTTCTTTATCATATCTTTTCTTCTGCTTACTTTGAGGTTAATTTGCTCTTATTTTTAGTTTTTTTTTTTTTTCTTGAGACAGAGTCTCGCTCTGTATCCCAGGCTGGAGTGCAGTGGCGCAATCTTGGCTCACTGCAAGCTCTGCCTCCCGGGTTCACGCCGTTCTCCTGCCTCAGCCTCCCGAGTAGCTGGGACTACAGGCGCCACTGCGCCCGGCTAATTTTTTATATTTTCAGTAGAGATGGGGTTTCACTGGGTTAGCTAGGATATTTTTAGTTTTTACGGTAGAAGTGTAGGTTATTTTTTAAATGAAATTTTCAAAAACTTTATTTGGAAAATTATTATTAGTATTATTTATTTATTTATTTATTTTTCAAGAAGGAGTCTTGCTCTGTCGCCAGGCTGGATGTGCAGTGGCACGATCTTGGCTCACTGCAACCTCTGCCTCCCGCGTTCAAGTAATTCTCCTGCCTCAGCCTCCCAAGTAGCTGGGATTACAGGCACGTGCCACCATGTCTGGCTAATGTTTTATATTTTTAGTAGAGATGGGGTTTCATTATGTTAGCCTTCATCATGCTCATATTTTTTTTCTACGTAGTCTTTTTTTCTTTAATTTTTTCTCTTAGAAACAGAGTCTTACTATGTTGTCAGACTAATATCAAATTCCTGGGCTTAAGCAATCCTCCCACCTCAGCCTCCCAAAGTGCTGGGATTATAGGCATGAGCCACCGTGCCCAACAAGCATGGTCTTTTTTAAAATTTTAAAAAAATTTTTAGTAGAGACAGGGTTTCACTGTGTTAGCCAGGATGATCGTAATCTCCTGACCTCGTGATCCACCCGCCTCGGCCTCCCAGAGTGCTGGGATTATAGGCATGAGCCACTGTGCCTGGCCTGTCTAGGTCTAATTTAGTGCGTCTGATTTAATGATACTGTTTTTGAGGACTCTATCATAAGCCTTCTGTGTTACGAGATCTCTATTCTGGCTGGTGGGAACATAAACTGTTCCCTGCCCTTTATGAGCTTCAGAAATTGTTTCGGCTGTTGCTGTCTAGTAGCTCTTAACTTTGCCTTAAGTAGTTATTTATTTATTTATTTATTTTGGGAGTCCGAGTCTCACTCTTCGCCCAGGCTGGAGTGCAGTGGCCCGATCTCTGCTCACTGCAGTCTCTGCCTCCCAGGTTCAAGTGATTCTCCTGCCTCAGCCTCCCTAGCAGCTGGGATTACAGGTGTGCACCACCATGCCCAACTAATTTTTTGTATTTTTAGTAGAGACGGGGTTTCACCCTGTTGGTCAGGCTGGTCTCAAACTCCCGACCTCAGGTAATCTGCCCACCTTGGCCTCTCAAAGGGCTGGGATTACAGGCGTGAGCTACCGCACCTGGCCAAGTAGTTATTCTTCCACATGCTTAAGGAGGCCCTTCTGCAGATATTTGCAACCCTCCTCTTTTTGTCTTCTACCTCACAAACTCTAAGCTGCCTTGGCTTCTTCAAACTCTGATCTGATTTTAAGATTGTATCGAATCAGTGAGACTGCCCAGCTCCATTAGATTCCTACTTTCGGTGTTACAGTTCAGTATGTACTTCTGGGTAGAATGCCATCCGTATTTGTACCCTAGCTTCAGACACCATTGATCACCCTTTTGTCACTGTATAGATGAGTTCACATTTTTTTGAATTTTGTATACGTGGAATCATGTAAATATATAATCTTTCGTGTCTAGGTTCTTTCACTCAGTATAATGATTTTGAGATTTATCCATTCTCTAGTATCATTAGTGATTCATTCATTTATCTTTATTATTGGATGATATTTCTTTTTCTTTTCTTTTTTTTTTTTGAGTTGGGGTCTTGCTTGCTCTGTCATCCAGGATGGAGTACAGTGGTGTGACCAAGGCTGACTGCATCCTTGCTGGGCTCAGGCAAGCCTCTCACCTTAGTCTCCTGTGTAGCTGGGACTGCAGGTGTATGCCACCACACTTGGCTGATTTTTAAAACTTTTTTGTCAAGTCAGGGTCTTGTCGTGTTTCTTAGGATGGTCTTGAACTTTTGACCTCAAGGTCCTCCATCATTGGCCTCCCACAGTGCTGGAATTACCCACATGAGCCACACCCGGTGTAAATGCTATTCTGTTACATGCCTATACCATGTTTTGTAGATGCCTCACGTTAAATTTAGATGATGAATTCATCTTAGACTAATTATGCTATTTCAGTGCTATAATGAAGGTATTAATATATAGATATCCTAAAATCAAAAAGCTTATTTTTATACTATTTGTCGGTTCATTCATTTTTAATTTCATTTTTTCATTAACTCTAATTTTTTGAAAGGTATTTTAATCATCTCACCTTTTTCTTTTAGGTGTTTTTGTGGTCGCTTGGTCAAGCAACATGCTTGTTTTACTGCAAGTCTTGCCATGAAATACTCAGATGTGAAATTGGGTGACCATTTTAATCAGGCAATAGAAGAATGGTCTGTGGAAAAGCATACAGAACAGAGCCCAACGGATGCTTATGGAGTCATAAATTTTCAAGGGGGTTCTCATTCCTACAGAGCTAAGGTATGTCACATATTGAATTTTTCTTCATTTATGTTGTTATTTAAATAATAAATATCACAATTTGTGTAGCAACATTGACAAAAAGTTGGTCTCAGTAATTTGTTTGCATATTTTAAAGTACAAAGGTACATACAAATACAGAATTGTATCTTTCTGGTGGATTGAACCTTTCATCATTATAAAATGTATTTTGTTTCTTGTCATTTTTCTTGACATGGTTTGCTTTTTCTGGAATCAGTATAGTTAAGCCATCTTTTTTCCTTTTTGGTTTTAACCTTTTATGTTTAAGAGGTTTCTTTTAATTGTTTTTAAAAAAGTTATCTGCTGTGTATTTAAATTTAAATTTACCATTATGTTATTATCTATTTGTCTCACTTTTTTCTTTGTTCTGTTTTTTTTCTTATATTATTTTGGATTAAGTATTTTTTATTATTTTCTTACTCCTTTATTAACATATTATTTATACAGTCATCCTTCAGGGGCCTTGGTTCCAGGACTTCCCTCAGATACCAAAGTCTACAGATATCATAGTATGTGGATGTAATCTATGCACACCCTCTTATATAGTTTAAATCATCTCTAGATTCCTTGTAATACCTAATATAGGCCAGGCACAGTGGCTCACGCCTATAATCCCAACACTTGAGAGGGTGGGAGGATGGCGTGAGGCTGGGAGTTGGAGACCAGCCTGGGCAAAATAGTGAGACTCTTGTCTCTACTTAAAATAAAAAAATTAATAAAATGCCCGATAACGATAACGTAAATAGTTGTTTAATTGCATTGTTTAAGGAATAATGACAAGTAAATAAAGTCTATACATGTTTAGTATAGGCTCAGTTTTTTTTCTTGAATATATATGATTCACCATTGACTGAAACCGTAAACGTGAATCCCATGGATACAAAAGGCCTACTATACGTTCTTTTTCTATTCTTTTTTTTTTTTTTTTTGAGATGGTGTCTCACTCTTTTGCCTAGGCTGGAGTGCAGTGGTGTGATCTCGGCTCACTGCAACCTCCGCCTCCTGAGTTCAAGCGATTCACCTGCCTCAGCCTCCAGAGTAGCTGGGACTACAGGTGTATGCCACCACATCCAGCTAATTTTTTGTGTTTTTAGTAGAGATGAGGTTTCATTGTGTTAGCCAGGATGGTCTCCATCTCCTGACCTCGTGATCTGCCTGCCTTGGCCTCCTAAAGTGCTGGAATTACAAGCATGAGCCACCACGCCCGGCCTCTTTTTCTGTTCTTTAGAAAAAGAATATTATAGGTCGGGCGTGGTGGCTGATGCCTGAAATCCCAGCACTTGGGAGGCCAAGGTGGATGGATCACCTGAGATCAGGAGTTCGAGATCAGCCTGGCGAACATAGTGAAACCCCATCTCTACTAAAAATACAAAAACTAGATGGGCATGGTGGCACGAGCCTGTAGTCCCAGCTACTTGGGAGGCTGAAGCAGGATAATCACCTAAACTTTGGAAGTGAAGGTTGCAGTGAGCCGAGATCATGCAACTGCACTCCAACCTGGGCGACAGAGCGAGACTCTGTCTCAAAAAAAGGAAAAAGAAAAATAATACTGTAATAAATGTGATAAAATGCTTTTTTTTTTTTTTTTTGGAGACAGTCTCGCTCTGTCGCCCACGCTGGAGTGCAGTGGCGCGATCTTGGCTCACTGCAAGTTCCGCCTCCCGGGTTCATGCCATTCTCCTGACCCAGCCTCCTGAGGAGCTAGGACTACAGGCACCCGCCACCACGCCCAGCTACTTTTGTGTATTTTTAGTAGAGACAAGGTTTCACCGTGTTAGCCAGAATGGTCTCGATCTCCTGACCTCGTGATCCGCCCGCCTCGGCCTCCCAAAGTGCTGGGATTACAGGTGTGAGCCACCGCGCCTGGCCGATAAAATGCATTTTTTTTTTTTTTTTTTTTTTTTGAGACTGAGTCTGGCTCTGTCGCCCAGGCTGGAGTGCGGTGGCCGGATCTCAGCTCACTGCAAGCTCCACCTCCCGGGTTCACGCCATTCTCCTGCCTCAGCCTCCCGAGTAGCTGGGACCACAGGCGCCCGCCACTTCGCCCGGCTAGTTTTTTTGTATTTTTTAGTAGAGACGGGGTTTCACCGTGTTCGCCAGGATGGTCTCGATCTCCTGACCTGGTGATCCGCCCGTCTCGGCCTCCCAAAGTGCTGGGATTACAGGCTTGAGCCACCGCGCCCGGCCAAAATGCATTTTTTTAACTTGTTATGTGCAGTCATGCATCACTTAAGAATGGGGTTATGTTCTCAGAGATGTGTTAAGCAATTTCGTTATGCTAGCACCATGGAGACCATGGAGTGTATTCAGACCTAGATGGTATAGCCTACTATATGCCTAGGCTATATGGTATAGCCTATTGCTTTTAGGCTGTAAACCTCTATGGTATGTTGTTGTACTAAATATGGTAGGCAGGTGTAGCACAGTGGGAAATATGTGTTTAAATATATCTAAACAAGAAACAGGTACAGAAGTATGGTATAATATTATGGAACCACTGCATGTATGCATGCAGTTCATCATTAATCAAAATGTGTGGCACATGACTGTACTATAAATTAGTTCTTTATCACTTTTTCAACAATGCAAGAACCTTTGGAATATTTGAAACTGCATTTATTTCTCTTAAGACTTATGTGCTCTTGTCAGCATAAATTTTAATTTTGTTTATTTTAAACCCCTAAAATATAGTTATTATTTATTTAGATTTGAATATTTTAACCTTGGCGTGGTGGCTCATGCCTGTACTCCCAGCACTTTTGGACGCCTAGACAGGAGGATTACTTGAGTTCCAGGACTTTGAGACCAGCTTGGGCAACATAGTGAGACCTTGTCTGTACTAAAATTCAAAAATATTAGCTAGGCATGGTGGTACACGCCTGTAGTCCCAGCTATTTGGGAGGCTGAAGCAGGAGGATCACTTGAGCCTAAGAAGTCGAGGCTGCAGTGAGCCCTGGACCATGTCACCAAACTCTAGCCTGGGCAACAGAGCCAGACCTTGCCTGTAAAACAAATAACAACAAAAACCATTTTAACCTCTACATTGTTCTGCCTGCCTCCGTGTTCTGATGAGAAAAAACTGTGCCAAACAGTGAGCTTATCATCTCTCTAAGTTTTTCTTTTCTCCTGGATCCCGATCCTACAAATTCTCACTGCGTTTGTACCCTGCTAGTGTCTTTTTTTTGCCCAAGCTGGAGTGCAGTGGCGCGATCTCAGCTCACTGCAACCTCTGCCTCCTGGGTTCAAGAGCAAGAGATTCTCCTGCTTCAGCCTCCCGAGTAGCTGGGATTACAGACAGGGTTTCACCATGTTGACCAGGCTGGTCTGGAACTCTTGACCTCAAGTGATCCACCTGCCTCCGCCTCCTCCTCCCAAAGTGTTAAGATTACAGGTGTGAGCCACCATGCTCGGCCACCTGCTCATGTCTTCATGCAGGTGTTGTTCTTTTTTCTAGTTCTTCTAGTTCCTGGGAGCAGAGTAGGTCCAAACCAACCTAGCCTATCATTGTAGGAAGTGGAATTTCTCATTTATTTCTAATATAGTATTAAAAACATTAACTTTAGACTACTTCTCTAATACTACTTTATGTGCCCAAATATAATAATGAGTTAAACAAAACTGATACAGAAAGACTTACTATAGAACAAATCTGGCTGGGCGCAGTGGCTCATGCCTGTAATTCCAGCACTTTGGGAAGCCAAGGCGGATGGATCACCTGAGGTCAGGAGTTCAAGACCAGCCTGACCAACATGGCAAAACCCTGTCTCTACTAAAAATACAAAAATTAGCCGGGGCTAGTGGTGCGTACCTGTAATCCCAGCTACTCTGCTTGGGAGGCTGAGGCAGGAGAATCTCTTGAACCCAGAAGGCATTCCAGCCTGGGCGACAGAGCGAGACTCTGTCAAACAAAACAAAACAAAACAAAAACAAAAACAAATCCTATTGACAAAGCATTCTTTGTCTGGTTTGGTAGCTTATGCCTGTAATCCCAGCACTTTGGGAGGCTGAGATGGGCAGATCACTTGAGCCCAGGAATTCAAGACCAACCTGGGCAACATGGTGAAACCCTGTGTCTACAAAAAATACAAAAAAAATTAGCCATGCTGGGTGCCATGTGTCTGTAGTCCCAGTACTTTGACAGGCTGAGGTGGGCAGATCACTTGAGCCCAGGAGTTCAAGACCAGCCTGGGCAACATGGTGGTGAAACCTTCTCTTTTTAAAAATTACAAAAAAAAAAAATTAACCATCCAGGGTCCGTGTGTCTGTAGTCCCAGCTGCTTGGGAGGCTGAGGTGGGAGGAAGGCTTGAGCCTGGGAGGCAGAGGCTGCAGTGAGCTGAGGTGGCGCCACTGCACTCCAGCCTGGGCAACAGAGCCTGACCGTGTCTCAAAAAAAACAAAACAAAACCAAAGTATTCTTAAGGGACTCCGGAGTCTTCTACTCAGTTTTATGGAATTCTGGGATTTTTTTAGCTTCATTTCTTTTGCTTTTTTTTGTTTTGAGACGTAGTTTCACTCTTGTTGTCCAGGCTGGAGTGCAATGGCGCAATCTCGGCTCCCTGTAAGCTCTGTCTCCCGGGTTCAAGGGATTCTCTTGCCTCAGCCTCCCAAGTAGCTGGGATTACAAGCGCTCACACCTAGCTAATTTTTTGTATTTAGTAGAGATGGAGTTTCACCATGTTGGTCAGGCCGGTCTCGAACTCTTGACCTCAGGTGATCCACCTGCCTCAGCCTCCCAAAGTGCTGGGATTACAGGTGTGAGCCACTGTGCCTGGCCTCTTGGCTTCATTTGTTTTTCAGTACTGAGATTTTCAGTGGTGTTTGGTCTTTGTAAAGGAATGGGAAATACATCATTTTGCAAATAAGGTTTCTTATAGATGATTTTTAAATGTCTCAATGTCTGAATATTTGAAGTTTCTTATGAGTTACTTCATATATGTGCTTGAGGCCAAGAGAATGAATTAATGTGAGTATAGCAAGTATGTCTTGTGATATCACTTAAACAGGAAGTTAATTTTTAAAATCTTTCAAACCAGAAGCAGTTATTTCACATGCGATAGCTTTTTTTTTCTATTTTTCTTTTTCTTTTTTTATTTTTTGTTTTTGAGACGGAGTCTCGCTCTGTTGCCCAGGCTGAAGTGTAGTGGCGCGATCTCGGCTCACTGCAAGTTCCGCCTCCCGGGTTCACGCCATTCTCCTGTCTCAGCCTACCAAGTAGCTGGGACCACAGGCGCCCACCACCACACCTGGCTAATTTTTTCTATTTTTTAATAGAAACGGGGTTTCACTGTGCTAGCCAGGATGGTCTCGATCTCCTGACCTCATGATCCGCCTGCCTCGGCCTCCCAAAGTGCTGGGATTACAGGCGTGAGCCATCACGCCCAGCCTTTTTTTTCTATTTTTCTATAGAAAGATGTTTTCAAAAATTAAACTGGAGAATCCATCCGAACACCATGAAATGTTGATTATGATTTTCTGATTATTTCTCACTCTGATCAAATCCAGTTAATTACAGCGAAGAAAATAATTATCTATATTAAATGTGTCTTTTTAAATTTTACTCCATAGTCGCAATTCGTTATTTGGACTAGATCGTTGCCAAACTTTCAAACAGATAATCAGTATTTGCCTCTCTTCGTAGCAAGAGCCTTAGAAGCCTCCATTTTTTTCTCCCATAATTCCCTTTTTTTCCTTTTCTGATCCTCTGAAGCCAGTCTTAATGCTTCTCACTCACTGTGTAGTCATAGTTAAAGAAGGCAATAAATACTGCAGGTACCTTGGTAAATTGGGTCAGTGGTAATTGAGTTTAAACGGAAAGAGTAACATTTGTGTCTAAATGTTTAAAAGTTAGTTTTACTGTTTCTTAAGATCTCACAGAATTATTTTTTTCAACTTTAAAATCATTTGCTATTGCTTATTCCTTGGAGTATAAATATATTGAAAATGGCCTGTGAAATCTCTTTTTACATAATCTGGTTCATATAAAATTTTCCAATGTCGTATAATGTCACATTATGAAACCTGTGAACATGTTCAATTATTTTGGCCTTTTAAAATCTTTTTCTAGTATGTTAGGCTGTCATATGACACCAAACCTGAAGTCATTCTGCAACTTCTGCTTAAAGAATGGCAAATGGAATTACCCAAACTTGTTATCTCTGTACATGGGGGCATGCAGAAATTTGAGCTTCACCCACGAATCAAGCAGTTGCTTGGAAAAGGTCTTATTAAAGCTGCAGTTACAACCGGAGCCTGGATTTTAACTGGAGGAGTAAACACAGGTAATGTGATGATTATACCAATTTTATTTAGTGTGTTTTATTTTTTATTTATTTATTTATTTTTTGAGACAGACTCTCACTTTGTTGCCAGGCTGGAGTGCAGTGGCACAGTCTCGGCTCACGGCAACCTCTTCCTCCCAGTACAGTAATATTTTGAGGTATTATCACATATATAAAGGCCCTGTCTCCAACCACAGTCATATTTTGTGGTATTGGGAGTTAGGGGACACAATTCAGCCCATAAGAAGTAATAATGGGCCAGGCATGGTGGTTCATGCCTATAATCCCAGCACTTTGAGGGGCTGAGGTGGGAGAATTACTTGAGTCTAGGAGTTCAAAACTAGCCTGGGCAACATGGTAAGACATTTTCTACAAAAAAAAAAAAAAAAAAAAATTAGCCAGGCATGGTGGTATGTGCCTACCATCCTAGCTACTTGGGAGGCTGAGGTGGGAGGATCACTTGAGCCCAGGAGGTCAAGGTTGCAGTGAGCCAAGCCATGATCACACCACTACAGTCCAGCCTGGGCAATAGAGTGAGACCCTGACTCCCTCCCTAAAAAAAAAGAAGTGATAATGAGGAGTTATATGCTCTTTGGAACTGCCTTTTATACTTTTCTCTCTCATTTTTGACCGAAGTAGACTTTCGTCATTGTTTATTGTGTGTGTGTGTGTTTTGCATATGGTCCTGTGCCACGGAGCTGCATTCTTAATTTTTTCTAAATGATGTGTAGAGCAGTAATAAAAAACCTACTGTTACTTAGAGGAGAAATGCAAAAATGGACTAGACCTACTAACATTAAAAAAGTTAGTGTTGTATGTGTTTCTGGCATTTGTAGTGATTTGATATTGTGGGATTTAGTGGTTTTTGTTCCTTTTTGGTCCTTGTGTATTCTTTCGTAGGTTTGGCTATGACCTTGTTTTAAGTTTGTTGTGACTTTGTTGCCTTATATCTTGTATGTGTAAAGAAATATATCACATATTATAGTGTTACAGATTGAGCACAGGGTTGTTCTGAACACAATAAAGACTGTAATCCCAGAACTTTGGGAGGCTGAGGCATGAGCCCAAGAGTTCAAGACCCGCCTGTCTCTACCAAAAAAAAAAAAAAATTAGCCGACTGTCTTAGCATGCACCTGTAGTCCCACCTACTGGGGAGGCTCACAAGGGAGGATCGCTTGAGTCCAGGAGTTTGAGGCTGCAGTGAGCCGTCATTGCACCACTGCACTGTTTCCTGGGTGACCCTGTCTTTAAGAAAATAAAAAAACAAAATGAGTAAACTTTTTTTATGAGCAGGTGTGGCAAAACATGTTGGAGATGCCCTCAAAGAACATGCTTCCAGATCATCTCGAAAGATTTGCACTATCGGAATAGCTCCATGGGGAGTGATTGAAAACAGAAATGATCTTGTTGGGAGAGATGTAAGAATTATTTTTAAAATTTCTTATGTTTGAAATTATATATAAACAAAATTATAGTAAGAATAGTGCCAGTTTAAAATATTCATGATTATATTATACTTTTCAAATTAAGTTTAAAAGGTATTTTCCTGAGGTTTACTTCTGATTTTTTTGAAAATGAATAAAGATAAATAATTCATAACTATAAATAAGTTCATAAATATAAATGCTGTTATAGTGTTGGCACATTTTGCTTTCAGTCTTTTATGTATAAAATTATTTCACATTTTCCATATATGCTAGTCTTTGTAATTAAATTTTTAATGACTGTGTGACATGAGAATTAATTTTATTCTCACTAAGAATAGGGAATAGGAGTTAAATCCTACTGTTTTGTTTGAATAGGTTAAAGACTTGTGAATTGGTTATAGATATTTATCAAGACTGTTAAAAAGAATTACTGGCTGGGTGCAGTGGCTCATGCGTACAATCCCAGCACTTTGGAGGCCGAGGTGGGCCAATCGCTGGAGATCAGGAGTTCGAGACCAGCCTGGCCAACATGGTGAAACCCCATCTCTACTACAAATACAAAAATTAACTGGATGTGGTGGTCTTTGCCACCTAGCTACTTGGGAGGCTGAGGCGGGAGAATTGCTTGAAACTGGGAGGCAGAGGTTGCAGTGAGCCGAGATTGCCCCACTGCATTCCAGCCTAGGTGACAAAACATAACTCCATCTCATACATGCATGCTTGCATACATACATACATACATACAATTACTGAATTATAATGATCACTTTCAAGTGTTATTAAATTTCTGATGTCAGTTTTAAAGAGTCTACTCATGGCTAAAATATGACTGACATTTTATTGTTTTTTACTGTGTCTTTTTTTTTTTTTTTTTTTTTTGAGATGGAGTTTTGCTCTTGTTGCCCAGGCTGAAATCTGAGCTCACTGCAGCCTCCACCTTCTGGGTTCAAGTGATTCTCCTGCCTCAGCCTCCTGAGTAGCTAGGATTACAGGCACCCGCCACTACGCCTGGCTAATTTTTGTAGTTTTAGTGGAGATGGGGTTTCACCATGTTGGCCAGGCTGGTCTTGAACTCCTGACCTCAGATAATCCACCCGCCTCGGCCTCCCAAAGTGCTGCGATTACAGGCATGGGTCACTGTGCCTGGCCACAATATCTTTCATATATTGTAGTTTATTCACTTACTAATCTGATAATAGTTTCTTTGCACTATTTACTTATTTACTGCTTCTGTCTTTGCGTGTGATGATGAAATACGTAATTCCGCAGTATGGGTCAAATGTAATCACATATTTCAACCCATTATTGATTAATCTTCAGCTGCTTAAAAGCTTATGCTTTTTGATACATTCTCTGTGATTTCGTATTTCTGCATGTAAAATAGAATTTTACTTCTTACTTGTCTTTACGGATTATTTCAAAATTTATTTTACATCATATTGTATTTAATCCTGCTCACTAACTCCTTTGTTTGCTATTGTTTAGGTGGTTGCTCCTTATCAAACCTTACTGAACCCCCTGAGCAAGTTGAATGTTTTGAATAATCTACATTCCCATTTCATATTGGTGGATGATGGCACTGTTGGAAAGTATGGGGCAGAAGTCAGACTGAGAAGAGAACTTGAAAAAACTATTAATCAGCAAAGAATTCATGCTAGTAAGTGAATTCATAAATTTGTTACTGTTGAAATTGTTCTGGGCTGTACTAATAGCTAAATTCAAAGAAGGTGGAATGTTCTTTGAAGTGCTTTTTCTTACATAGCAAGATAACATGTGAAACAACCAACAGTGGTTGATCTTAGACAAAATGATAAGACCAAGGAAAAGAGGTCAAAATTGGGTACTCGGTTATCAAGGCTAAAACCAAAAAAGGTTCATTGGAAGTTCTGTTATTGCAATTCCATTTCAGCCCAAGGAATTCATAAATATTCCTTTTTTTGTTTTTTGAGACGGAGTCTTGCTCTGTCACCCAGGCTGGAGTACAGTGGCGTGATCTTGGCTCACTGCAAGCTCCGTCTCCCAGGTTCACACCATTCTCCTGCCTCAGCCTCCGGAGTAGCTGGGACTACAGGTACCCGCCTCCATGCCTGGCTAATTTTTTGTATTTTTAGTAGAGATGGGGTTTCACTGTGTTAGCCAGGATGGTCTTCATCTCCTGACTTCATGATCTGCCCATCTTGGCTTCCCAAAGTGCTGGGATTACAGACGTGAGCCACTACGCCTGGCCCATAAATATTCTTAATGTGTGATTTAGTCCAATACATGGCTGTGAAATTCAAAATTGAAAACTAAAAGGGAAAAAAATCACTGAAAGAACTAAATCAGCTTAAAATGAGTATCACTGTTTGGCTAAATGTGTCTTAAAAATTGTATTCCTGGGAGTGATTTTTCTTTCTAACTATGTCTGAATTTTCTGGTTCAACATCTAAATTTTTATTTCAAATAAAGGAAAATTTGTAACCTAAGAACCCCAAGAAGTTGAGCTCTGTGACAAAGTGAAATAGAAATTTAAAACTACAGAACAGTGTTTATAGATTATGGTGGAGTCAAAGCTTTTGCTAAAAGTTAAGAATGGGCTGGGCATGGTGGCTCACGCCTATAATCACAGCACTTTGAGCGGCCGAGGTGGGTAGATTACCTGAGGTCGGGAGTGCTAGACCAGCCTGACCAATGTGGTGAAACCCTGTCTCTCCTAGAAATACAAAAATTAGCCGGGCATGGTGGTGTGCGCTTGTAGTCCCAGCTTCTTGGGAGGCTGAGACAGGAGAATTGTTTGAGTCCAGTAGGCAGAGGCTGCAGTGAGCTGAGATCACGTCACTGAATTCCAGCCTGGGTGACAGAGCAAGACTCCATCTCAAAAAAAAAACCAAAAAACAAAAGTTAAGAATTGTTTATAGTCCTATAGCTACCTTTTGTTTTTTTCTTTTTCTCAGTGCACCACAAGTTACTGTAAAAGCAAAAATTTGTATTCTTCACTAATTTTTTTCTGTTGCTCTTCTAGAGATCTTGGAATTTTATTGATCAGTTCCAGTTATGTAATACTGTCATCAATTTCTTCTTTAATTTTTAATTTTTTTTTTTTTGAGTTAAGAGTCTTGCACTGTTGCCCTGGCTGTTGTGCAGTGGCCCGATCTCAGCTCACTGCAACCTCCGCCTCCTGGGTTCAAGCGATTCTTGTGCCCCAGGCTCCAGAGTAGCTAGGATTACAGGCACTCGCCGCCATGCCCAGCTAATTTTTTGTATTGTTGGTAGAGAGGGGGTTTCACTATGTTAGCCAGACTGTTCTTGATCGCCTGACCTCATGATCCGCCCGCCTTGGCCTCCTGAAGTGCTGGAATTACAGGCATGAGCCACTGCACCCAGCCGTCCTTTTTTTTTTTTTTTTTTTTTTTTTGAGATGGTCTTGCTCTGTCGCCCAGGCTGGAGTACAGCAGCCCGATCTCGGCTCACTGCAGCCTTCGCCTCCTGGGTTCAAGCGATTCTCCTGCCTCAGCCTCCTGAGTAGCTGGGACTTCAGGCGCTTGCCACTATGCCTGGCTACTTTTTTGTATTTTTAGTATAAATGGAGTTTCACCAAGTTAGCCAGGATGGTCTCCATCTCCTGACCTCATGATCTGCCTGTCTTGGCCTTCCAAAGTGCTAGGATTACAGACATGAGCCATTTCTTTTTTCTTTTTTACAAACCTTTCATATGGTGTTTGAGAAAGTCATTAATTTTATTTATTTATTTATTTATTTGTGTGATGGAGTCTCACTCTGTCCCCGGACTGGAGTACAGTGGCATGATCTTGGCTCACTGCAGCCTCTGCCTCCTGGATTCAGGTGATTCTCCTGCCTCAGTCTCCCGAGTAGCTGGGACTACAGGCGTGTGCCACCATGCCTGGCTAATTTTTTGTATTTTTAGTAGAGACAGGGTTTCACCGTGTTAGCAGGATGGTCTGGATCTCCTGACCTTGTGATCTGCCTGCTTTGGCCTCCTGAAGTGCTGGGATTACAGGCATGAGCCACTGCACCTGGCCAAGACTGTCATTAATTTCTATTTTAATGTCTCATTTGGAATCAGAAATATATGTTTTTAAAATGAATAAAAATCCATGTTAGAAGTTCAACTAATGTATTAAAAAGCAAACTAAAAAATTAGTGTTTTACATTTCTTGTCAAGAGCTCAATAAAATATGGAAAACAAATTTTTACTTTTAAGTAGTGAATATATACATTATTTGATGTCTGTTATATATTGGATTTTCTATTTTTGTCATTTAGAGAACAACCTTTAAGATAGTGACAAAGTATTCATTATTTAATATGTGAACTGATATCAAGTGGTGTGCTTAAAGTCAAGTCAACATAGTCTTAGAAATTATGTTTTTACTTTTTAATTTTTTTTTTTTTTCAGTAAAATCTGAAATTAGAGTACTGTATTTTGCCTAATTTTTTTTCTTGGAAAGAAACTTGCTTGTGATGAAATAATTTTTTAATTTAACTTTGCTCTTTTTAGGGATTGTCCAAGGTGTCCCTGTGGTGGCACTTATATTTGAGGGTGGGCCAAATGTTATCCTCACAGTTCTTGAATACCTTCAGGAAAGCCCCCCTGTTCCAGTAGTTGTATGTGAAGGAACAGGCAGAGCTGCAGATCTACTAGCATATATTCATAAACAAACAGAAGAAGGAGGGTAAGTGTATGACAACATTTTAATTTATTTTATTTATTTATTTAATTTATTTATTCATGATATGAAGTCTTGCTCTATCTCCCAGCCTGGGTGGAGTGCAATGGTGCAGTCTTGGTATACTACAACCTCCGCCTCCCAGGTTTAAGCGATTCTCCTGCCACAGCCTCCCAAGTAGCTGGGATTACATGCATGAACCACCATGTCTGGCTAATTTTTGTATTTTTTTTTTTAGTACTGATGGGGTTTCACTGTCTTGGCCAGGCTAGTCTTGAACTCCTGACCTCAAGTGATCCACCCACCTCAGCCTCCCAAAGTGCTGGGATTACAGGCATGAGCCACCGTGCCTGGCCCATTTTAATTAATTTATTAAAATGGCTTGTGGTATTTAGAATACGGTGTTGGATTCCTTCCTGTGTTTTGTGAACATGAAAATTTTAAGTTTAATACAATACTTTGTTAAGCGTTGAGGAAATAGCCTGACTCATATGTTATTGGAAGAAATTAAAATAAAACCATCTTCATGGAACACAATTTTGTAAGATCTATCAAACCTAGAGGCACTTATCTTTTAATCTAGTAGTTTCATTTCTGGGAATTGTTCCTACAGGTGTACATCTGTGAAATAATATATGTATAAAGCTACTTGTTACTGGATTCTTTGTAAAAGATTGAAACAAAATAGAACATGAGAAGACTAGATTAGTTATGGTGTATCTATACAAAGAAATTGTTTACAGCTGAGTAAGGATGGTTTTGAGGAGATTACCACAATATGTACATGCAAAAAGGAAGATGTAGAGAAGCATATATATTGTGCCACTTTTTATATAGAATAAAAGGAGAGAGGATAATTATTTGTATATGCAGAAAGATATCTTGGAAAGTTATATAAGTAAATGATTCCTGAAAATAGTTGGGATAGAACTGGGCAGATGAAAGACAGTGGGAAGGAGACTTTCACTATTAATTTTAATATTTTAGCATTTTATATTTTCTACTATATTTTTGAGCCATGAAAATGTATTAAATATTCAAAAAAGAAAAATGTGAGTGCCTATGTTTAAGAACATCGTGGTGGAATACTAGTTTATACATCATAATATCTTCAGATTGTTTTTATGCAATATCTTATGTGAGTACTGATATTGCCACATACACTTTTTGATGAAATTCACAAAGTAATTCAAAGAGAAAAATCACTCCATTTCATTTATTTTCCTTCTAAGATTTGTGTTGGGAGTCTCATGAAAGAGAAAATAATCCCACCCAAGGTGAAGTATGTAATATTAATGCATTGTTTTCAAAGGTCTTACATGAATCTACCTGTACTTCATATTGATCTTACAAATAATGGAAGATGAAATCAGTGAATTATGTTTCCTTTTATTCCAGGAATCTTCCTGATGCAGCAGAGCCTGATATTATTTCCACTATCAAAAAAACATTTAACTTTGGCCAGAATGAAGCAGTTCATTTATTTCAAACACTGATGGAGTGCATGAAAAGAAAGGAGCTTGTGAGTGGATTTCAGCTGATAGGCCTTTTTTTCTTTCATTCAAAATACATTCTAAATTGGTGAAATACGTTTGTTTTTATTTGGATTTTAAATTTTGAAATCTTTATTAACCGTAAAAATATGTCATTTATTGGTCTGTTCCAAGTTGAGAGGTATCATAGAAGGAGGCCTGTAGTTTTTTATACGGTATTGAGACTGTGTATTTGTGCTTCTGTTTTAGGGAAAGTTTTAGGAAAAGTAACTAGGTCTCAACAGGTCATGTTCGGTACCAACGAAGAACTGTAAAGAGTTGTTTATGGTTTCTGTAATAAAATATTTGGAAAAAATTTTTTTAATGTGCTTAAGCCTATTAAATTAAAGGTCAGTGCTGCTTTGTTTCAGTCATGTAAACATGGGCTTAAGTTTTCAGAGATAAAATTTTTTAGCAAGCCTATAAATAGATATATAACATGATTTGATTTGCTGTATTTTTCATTGCAAGTTTTTGTAAACTATGAAATAAAGTTGACCAAAAATTTTGTATTGGGGTTATAATAATGTTTCACTTTCTTTTCTTTGTTTTTTTTGTTTGTTTGGTTTTTGGTTTTTGGTTTTTTGAGACAGAGTCTTGCTCCATTGCTCAAGCTGGAGTGCTGTGGTGCAATCTCAGCTCACTGCAACCTCCGTCTCCCGGGTGCAAGCGATTCTCTCCCGCCTCAGCCTCCCAAGTAACTGGGACTACAGGCATACACCATCATGCCTGGCTAATTTTTGTATTTTCCCTAGAGACAGTGTTTCACTGTGTTGGCCAGGTTGGTCTCAAATTCCTAACCTCAGGTGATCCACCCACCTTGGCCTCCCAAATTGCTGGGATTACAAGCATGAGCCATGGGCCTGACCATCTTTCACTTTATGAAAAATGTTATTAAATTACAATTTCTGAATTGGTGCTATGTTTCAAGTAATTTAAAGACATTTACAGTAAAAAGATTGACCAAAACAAACATTTATCTTTCAAGAATACATACATTATGTGAACATGTAAATGTTCATTCTGTGGAAGGAACTGTAGGATTTATTTACCCTAATAAAGAATCTATAGCCTCAGCCCCTAAATTTCTTACTCTAGTAAGGGCCATAAGATAGATCAGAATATCATATGAAACCAAATATTTTTAGTATTTTTGCCATTTTATTTGGTAAATGATAAAGTTTTTTAAATTTTTTGGTTTTTTTGGTTGAAATAAAGTTACTAACTGGATACATAAATATGTGTATGTATGTTTATGTATGCATAATACATAGATTCCTAGATGTATATATATATATTTTGCCCCCCCCCATAGAGTTTGATATTACTGGGTCTTATGATGCCTTTGTTTTAAAAATATAAAGGCATAATATTATGAATTTATCTTTAAATAGATCACTGTTTTCCATATTGGGTCAGATGAACATCAAGATATAGATGTAGCAATACTTACTGCACTGCTTAAAGGTAAGCCTCTAAGAACTTTTTTATTTGTAAAACCTTTTATTTATTTTTTGTATGGATGTGTGTGTGTATATGTGTATGTATGTAAAATATAGAAACTTTTAACATGGCTAACTACTTGCAAAGTGAATTTTCAGTCATTTATCTTTGTGAAAAATACAATGTTGGTTTCCTTGGCAGTAAGGTAACTTTTGATTTAATCTTGTAGAATTTAAAAAATAAAAGTTTTTAGCAAGGTTTATGCCACCAAACCTATTTAATAGTCCTATTAAGAATGTCTAACATCCTGAGCCAGGCACGGTGGCGCACACCTGTGATCCCAACACTTTGGGAGCCAAAGCAGGAGGATCACTTGAGGCCAGGAGTTTAAGACCAGCCTAGACAAGATAGACCCATCTCTACAAAAAATTTAAAAATTACCTGCGCATGGTGGCATGTGCCTGTAGTCCCAGCTACTTGGGAGGTTGAGGTGGAATCACTTGAGCCTGGAAGGTTGAGGCTGCAGTGAGCTGTGATCATGCCACTGTACTCCAGTCTGGGCAACAGAGCAAGACCCTATCTCACAACAAACAAAAATTAGCTGGACATGGTGGTGTGCACTCTGTAGTCCAAGCTGTTCAGGAGGCTGAAGCGGAAGGATCGCTTGAGCCTAGGGTTTGAGGTTACAGTGAGCCATCATCACACCACTGCACTCCAGCCTGGGTGAGACCAAGACCCTGTCTCTAAAAACAAATAAAAATGTGTCACTTTCTTAATCAGCTGAAAAATAAGTGTTTAAAGGTTATAAAGCATTAGTTGATAGAATTTAAAGATAGAATTTTAAAACATGCTGTCTTCATTATGAAGGGAAAGTTTGTAAACTAGTGGTATCTTCTAGGACTAAGGGATTGAAGCACACACACACACTGATCCTCTCATTGTCTCCCCAAAGACATCCAACAGATATAACAACATTATAGTGAAATATTTTCTCAGAAATTAGGAACTAAGACAGTATCCCATCTATCTACCTGAAAGTTAGTGTAGAGTGATGTGCCAGGAACCCATCACATTAAGAGGATACTGTCCTTTTATTTACAAGAATTTTCTTGCATATTAGACCATAATAAATTGCCAATACATTAAGCATTTTTAAAATACTGTGATGAAATATATTTATATCATCTGGGATCATGGTATCAAGAGATCACAAGTGATAGGAAACCTAGAAACCAAAAAGGAAAAAAAAATAATAAATGGGATTGCATAAAAATAAATAAGGCTGCGTCCGCTGACTCATACCTGTGATCCCAGCAATTTGGGAGACTGAGGCAGGTGGATCACTTGAGGTCAGGAGTTCAAGATCAGCCTGGCCAACATGGCAAAACCTCGTCTTTACTAATAATACAAAAATTAGCCGAGGGTGGTAGTGGGAGCCTTTAGTCCCAGCTACTCTGGAGGCTGAGGCATAAGAATTGCTTGAACCTGGGAGGTGGAGGTTGCAGTGAGCCAGGATCACACCACTGTACTACAGCCTGGGTGACAGAGTGAAACTGTGTCTCAGAAAAATAAATAAATAAATAAAAAGGTTATAAAGAAAGTACCATATTCATTAATTATTTACCATGTACCTTTCTGTGTATTAACCACTATATCTAAGTGGTTTACATTATCTCATTCCTATGAGTCAGATTTCCTGTGGTTTTACTCATTTTATAGATGAGGAAACTAAGGAAGAGAAATGTTGAAGTGGAGGGATCAAAAAGAGCTGTTAAAAATTAATAAGAGAAAGATGACTACCTCGTGGAAAAATGGGTCAGAACTTATGTAATAGATAATTAATAGAGGAATCCAAATACTTAGAGAAAATATGGAAGGATGGCCAATGTTACAGTAATACATTTTGGGGAGGCTGAGATAAGCAGATCCCTTGAGCCCAGGAGTTTGAGATCAGTCTGGGCAACTTGGCAAAACCCTGTCTCTACAAAAAATACAAAAATTAGCCTAGTGTGGTGCCATGCACCAGTGGTCCCAGCTACTTGAGTGAGGCTGAGGTGGGAGGGTCAGTTGAGCCCAGGAGGCAGAGGTTGCAGTGAACCAAGCCCACGCCACTGCACTCTAGCCTGGACAACAGGGAGAGACCCGGTCTCAAAAAAGAAAAGAAAAGAAGGAAACTCCCCTCTCCATGGCACATGGAGAAATGGTTATGGTTATACCCCTCCCCTGGTGGATGGTAGAAGCGATCTGAAGTATTTTGGAGTATATCAAAAACCTTGAAGTATATATCCTTGTACCTAGTAATTTGACTTCTAGAATATCATCCTATTTGAATATTCAAGCATGTGCACAAAAACATACTCAGCAAAAAATTCAAAATAATTTGAATATCTACCATTTGAAGTATTTGTTAAATAAATTGTGGCTCACCTAAGTATATATAAGGTAGATTTATATATAATTTTAGGAAGAACCAGGGTACGATATCCAGGTACATAAAGCAAGCTACTGAACACTTTTGTAGTATGAACCCATTTTTGAATAAAAAATGGAAAGTTTATGTATGAGCTTGTATATGCACAGAAAAGTACCTGACAGGCTGTTTTCAGAATCCTGATAGTGCTCTCTCTGTGATAGAAACAGTTCATCTTTGTTTTCTTCTCATTTTTCTGCATTTCTAAATGTTTGCAATGAATGGGAATATGTTGTTTATAGTTGGAAAGGTAAAGTTCTTAACCCTGGGGCTTATCTTATCTCTCTGAGGCAGGCTACTTCTGAATGGTGGCTGACACCAGCTGTGTAAGTTAACTAAAGAATGGTGGGGAGATGTCATAAGTGTTCGTGCTGGGCACTCTGGCTCACACTTGTAATCCCAGCATATTGGGAGGCCCAAGTGGCAGGATCACTTGAGGCCGGGAGTTTGAGACCTGCCTGGTCAACAAGTGAGACTCTGTCTCTACATAAAGTTAAAAAAATTAGCTGGGTGTGGTGGTGCTCATCTGTAGTCTCAGCTACTCAGAAGCTAAGGTGGGAGGTACACTTGAACCCAGGAATTTGAGGCTGCAGTGAGCCATGATCACCTTTGCACTTTATCCTGAGCAACAGACCAAGACCCCATCTCTTAAAAAAAAAAAAAGTGTTCACCTTTTAATGGAGATAAATTAATTGAACCTATCAACTATTTTCTTTATTTGATTAGGTACTAATGCATCTGCATTTGACCAGCTTATCCTTACATTGGCATGGGATAGAGTTGACATTGCCAAAAATCATGTATTTGTTTATGGACAGCAGTGGCTGGTATGTAAATAATCTACATACACAATACAATTAAATTACACTAAGTAATAAAAAAGTATTTGCGGGAACTGTGAACTGACTTGACATTTTACTTTTCTGCCAATAGTTCGAAAATAGTTTAGCTAAGTATTTCTACACCATTCCGATCCAGTTTAGGATTTAATATATGCCTCTAGATAAAACCTTATTTTTTTATAGAGTATATAGATCTCTAAGAATCTTAGAACTGAAAGAAGCTTTGGAACTCATGCTCTGTATACAAGAGAATCCATTCTAGCATTCCCCCTGATGTTTAGACCTATTCTTTTTTTAATCTTCCTCATCCTACTAAATGGAAACAACTTCTTCCTAGTTTCTAAGATGAGAATCTTTAGTGTTTTACTTTTCTCTTTCTCATGTATTCCAATCCAATTCCATCTGTAAATCTTGTCAGATCTACTTTCAAAATACCTAATTTTATCATCCTGGTCTAGTCTATCATCATCCTTCTTTTGTGTTATTTCAGTAGCATACTTTTTGGTTTCACTTCTCTCATACTTGCTGTCCTTTTACGAACAGGAGATGAATCACATTCCATTTACTCAGAGCATAATCCAGAGCCTTACATGCTACTACTATCCGCTTTGCTCTTTTTTATCTAACCTTGTTGGCATTCTTGCTCTTCTTTGAACATATCAAGCATGCTCCTATCTCTAGGCTTTGTACTTGCCTGTCTCTCTATCTTAATATTCTTCCCTAGATACCCACGTGGGCTTAATTCCTCCTATCTTTCTGGCCTCTAACCAAATGTCTCCTCTTTGGACTTCCTCTGTCCACCCTATTTTAATAGCATCCCCCTAAACCAGCATTCTTCCCTGCTATTTTTTCCTAACTTTTGTCGCCATCTGACAAACCATATAATGTAGCTATTATTTATTGTTTGTTTGTCTTTCTCCTAGAAAGTAAACTTTCTGAGGGCAAGAATATTTTTCAGTTTTGTTTACTATTGTATTGACAGCTTGGTATGTAGTAATCACTTAAAATTTTGTTACATGTCTGAATCAATAGGAGGCTGGGCAGATTAAATGTTCATCTGTACCTTGAAGTATTACCAGCCTTTACAGAGGATGAACTAGATCCTTTTTGTCCACATAGTAAATATAAACAGCAAATTGCAGAAAAGTATGCACAGTATGATCTTAATTGTGGCAAATTCTCCTTATGAATGTACAAACATTCATGCATATCTACATGTACTGTGTAGTAATAGTACCTTTCTAAAACTGTTAACATAGGATTCATCTTGGAGAGATGGGGGCTGGAGGAGAGAAAGTTTTATTTTATACCATTTTGTAGTGTTTGATTTTTTTTTTTTTAACCATGGAAGTGTATTTCCTATATAGCAATAAAAAAACAGTTTATTTAGTCACTTCTCCTCTTGCAGGACTACAGAGGAAAAAAATTAATGTTAATCATTTGTGATGACTATAACCAACCTTATTTTTCCCTTGAATAATTTCACTGGATTTTGTTCTCCTCAGATGTAAAGGCTTGGATGAAGCATTTATCTTCTGTGTATATGTGGTTTGTCTGATGGATTTCTTCTGCATAATGTTACCTATTTGATTTTGTGCTTCTTGCTAAACTTAGAATTTGCAGAACAGTTATTTTTCTTCTTTCTTCTTACTTGCCAGGAGTTCAGTATGCATTGAGTGATTGAGGAAATGCTCCTTACAAAGCAGACACTTTTTTTTTTAAATGGTCTCTTTTTTCCCCTCAGATATGAAAATTAAGTTTTTGTTCTAGGGCAGTGATTATAAACACAGATAGAATGTTCTTGTTTTAAAAACAATACTTTTGTTATATCTCCTTTTATTCTACTAAAGTGAAATGTCATAATTACATAAATTAAGAATATATGTATAATGCCCTAACTGTAATAAGACAGAATAAATGATTTATAATAAAAAATAAATATTTCAGTATACAAATGTTCAAGATTGGCAATATAAAACACATAAGTCAGATGCCTGCAGTTATAATGAGTGTAAATGCTGCAGTTATACATACTAATACAAGTATGTTGTTGGTAACTTAAATATCCTGGGAAACAGATAAACATCCTTTGCAAGTGTAGGACAAAGAAAGATCAAGTGGGCACTAGAATAATGTTAGAATATTACTGTTAGAATAAGTAATAACATCAGGATTATTTGTATGTGATAAGAGAAAGAAGGAAATAATCTGAAGTAAAATAGTAGTAACATGCCATGATAAACTACAGCCTATTAATGTAGAGAAAACTAATAAGTATTAATTTCTTGGAAATCGGGCCTTATTTTTAAGCATGTGAAAATATTTTCCTTGTGACAGAATTGAGTATTGAAAAATGTCACAGAAAACATACCTTGTATCTTTAAATGCCATCATGTAAAAGGCATACATTTCATCAGTATATACTTAAAATAGGCCTAGGTGTGGTGGCTCATGCCTTTTAATTCCAGTACTGTGGGAGGCTGAGGTAGGAAGATCACTTGAGGCCAGGAGTTTGAGACCTGTCCCTATTTAAAAAAATAAAAGAAAAAGAAAAAAGGCAGGTACAGGGGTGCACACCTGTAGTTCTTAGCTATGTGGGAGGCTGAGGTGGGAACATCCCTTGAACCCCTAAGTTTGAGGCTGCAGTGAGCTATGATTGTGCCACTGGGTGACAGAATGAGACCCCGTCTGAAAAAATGGAAAGTATATACTGAAAATATCATGAAGACTATATCCTTGCTAGGTGATGTAAATTGAAGATAGATTGGAGAAAGAAATGGTAATACAAGTTCCTCTAGAGAAGTTGTGTAGTTGTGTGTTAAACCTCTGAAGATAGAATAAGATTGGAAAGTAATGGGTAAAAAAACCAGTGGTTTTGTATTGATTTTTGCCACAAAGATGTTTTTAGTAATGTGGTACTAAATTTTTAAAAATACACAGAAATATACAAAATATTAAAAAATATACAGACTATGTTAAAACAATATTTATTAATAAAACTCAGTGAAATACCTACATTTTGTGTCTCTACTGATTTACCAGTATTTGATTTGAAAGTCTGTTGAAGTCTATAAAATAGGCTTTAATATATAAAGGACCGCTACAAATGCTGAATGATACAGATGTGTTATATTAAGCACAAATGACATAAGTTGTACTGCTGTCAAGTGATTTCTTTTCCCTAATAATGAATGATTTCTTTTAAAGTTCTGAAGAAAACTAAGTACAATCTTGCCTGACTTATCTGGTGGTTGTATTTTTGGAAAATTCATTGTAGAACAAAAACCATGATGAAATACTTAGTGTTCATTTGTAAGGCAGAATTACTGGTTTTTCACTCATGAACATCTAACAGGATAATAAAAAGTTGTGTGGGATGCGGGATAGTTTCTTTCTGAGTAGAATTCTCCAGCATATTGCTTGATTTCTGATGTCCCTTGACCCTACCCATTAAATGTTAGTAACAGCACTCAATTATTGAAATAATCCTTACCACAAAACTTTCCCTAAACACCGAGAGCATTGCTTTAAGGTATTCTTTCCCGAGATTTAATTGATGATGGATTCTGTTTTTTCCCCCATGTAACATTTATTCTCCTACAGAAGTAGTGTTTGTGGAATATTCTTTAAGAAATGTTGTTCTAGAGAGGTCTTTTAATCTATTCCCTCAACACCTGAAGTCTTACTAGCTTTTTACTGTGTTGCATCTTTCTAATTTTGTTCTAAAACTGTTGGGAACAAATTAAATATAAATCCTAAGGACTTAACATTTAAAAGTGTTTGTATAATTAGAATATGTGAACTATATACTTATTAAATTTGATACTCCTAGGTTGGATCCTTGGAACAAGCTATGCTTGATGCTCTTGTAATGGATAGAGTTGCATTTGTAAAACTTCTTATTGAAAATGGAGTAAGCATGCATAAATTCCTTACCATTCCAAGACTGGAAGAACTTTACAACACTGTAAGTCTACGTTAAAATTCTTTATTGACTACATTTTATCTTTTGGGAAATGTTACTTTACCTGAATATAGCCGTTCCTATTGATAAAACCCTTAATGTCTTCCTCGATTATATGAAAAAATTATAGCCAGTCTTAGTATGGATTGGTTGTATTACAGTCTGAAACCCTTTCCTTGTTTTTAGAACCCATTCCCTGTCACCATACTCACATAGGGCTGTTAAGCCTACCTCTCTTTCCTATCTGTCTCCCTTTCCCTCCCCTCACCCCTTTTTAAAACTATAGGATCAACTTCTTAATTATAGGGTGATTATGTTTCTTTTGACTCTGTTGTCTAATGGAGGAATTATGCATTGCTTTTTGCTCTTTTTTTACATTCATTGTTTGACCTCATGGTATACCCCTTTTAGCTTACATACTGTTTTCATTTTTTTGGTAAAGGACTCCTGAAAACTTATTATTCTTGTCACAAAGACTTTCTCATTTTATTCCAAATTTTTATTATCATTAGCATTGAAGATATACTACCCTTCTTAGTGGTTTTCTGATGAATATGAATTTACTACCCAAATCCTTAACTTGATTTTCAAAGATCTTCATATATTGCCCCAGCTACTTTTCTCACTTGGCCTTTTTATTGCTCCCCAAATCCTGGGGGAGAGGGGAACGGCGGCAATAAGATGGTAAATGTCTACCTACTATTTACTAAAAATAAAAACTTTTTTTTTTTTTTTATTAGATGGAGTCTCGCTCTGTCGCCAGGCTGGAGTGCAGTGGCGCCATCTTGGCTCTCTGCAAACTCCACCTCCCTGTTTCAAGTGATTCTCCTGCCTCAGCCTCCCAAGTAGCTGGGACTACAGGCATGTGCCACCGCACCCAGCTAATTTTTGTATTTTTAGTACAGTCGGCGTTTCACCATGTTGGCCAGGATGGTCTTGGTCTCTTGACCTCATAATCTGCCTGCCTCAGTCTCCCAAAGCGCTGGGATTACAGGCATGAGCCACAGCACCCAGCCAAAAATACAAACTTTTTTTAAAAAGCATTTGCTGTTTTCACAGTGCTGGTCTGTTTTGCTTCCAACTAATAACCCGTTTATTGAAATGTTGTTCATTGCTTAGAACTTAGCTCAAATGCATGCCACTGGTTCCATGAAGCTTGATGGCATAGTTAAGTACAATTATTAGGTCTTTCCCTTTGCATTGTAAATTTCTTTAAAGTAGGTATTATATCTTATTTTCTCCCATTTTTTTCTTTTTTTGAGACAGAATCTCACTCTGTCGCCCAGGCTGGAGTGCAGTGGCACGATCTGGGCTCACTGCAACCTCTGGCTCCCGGGTTCAAGCAATTTTCCTGCCTCAGCCTCCTGAGTAGCTGAGATTACAGGTGTGCGCCACCATGCCCAGCTAATTTTTGTATTTTTAGTGGAAGTGGGGTTTTACCATGTTGACCAGGCTGGTCTTGAACTCCCAACTTCAGGTGATCCGCCTGCCTCAGCCTCCCAAAGTTCTGGGATTACAGGCATGAGCCACTAGGCCCAGCCTCCATTATTTTCTTTTAATAGTGCATAGCACATTTGCATTGAACTTTGTTGACATTTTACTGTCTCTAGTGGATAGATGTAAAAATTAAAAGGATTATTCATTGTGCTGTAGTAAGGTTTATCCCTGAAATATAAAGCAGTGTAAAATAATAAAAATAAACATTGATCCCATTAGCAAGGCAAGTAATTTTTAAATTATGTAACTCAAAGGTCTTAAGAAAATACTGTAGTTACTTTTAGCATCAATTATTGATGAAGTTTTAAAACATTTAAGGGCTTGCAACATGATAAAGTAGTGGTTCTCAAACTTTTTAATTTCAGGGTTCCTTTACATTAAAATTATCAAGAACTTCAGAGAGCTTTTCTAAAGAGGTTTTGTTTATGTGTGTTGGTATTTTAGAATGTAAAAATGCGAGTTTTAAAAAATATTTGTTTTTATTAAAGTAGCAATTATGTTTACTTAAAATTTCTAAACTTATCCCATGTTAACATAAATATTTGTTATTTGTATTTCTTTTTTCTTAAATTAGCACCTTCTGCCTGATACGTTTTTATTTTTATTTATTTTTTTGAGACGGAGTTTTGCTCTCGTCATCCAGGCTGGAGTGCAATGGCACAATCTCAGCTCACTGCAACCTCCACGTCCCAGATTCAAGTGATTCTCCTGCCTCAGCCTCCCGAGTAGCTAGGATTAGAGATGCCCACCACCACACCCGGCTAATTTTTGTATTTTTAGTAGTGATGAGGTTTCATCATGTTGGCCAGGCTGGTCTTGAACTCCTGATCTAAGGTGATCCACCCGCCTTGACCTGCCAAAGTGCTGGGATTACAGGCATGAGCCACCGCGCCCAGCCTGCTATGTTTTTATTTTTAAAGAAAACAGAAAAATTGCTGAGGAGAGGAAAACATTTTTGCAAATGTCTTTAAAGTCTAGCCTTATAAAAGCAGCTGGATTCTCATATTTGCTTCTGAATTTAATCTCACAATATCACACATCAGAAAGCTTCTGGAAAACTTCACCAAACACGGAGAGAATAAGAATGAAACAATACAAATACAATTTTAATATGATTAGGAAAAAAGTCTTGATCTCATGGAACTCCCAAAGGAATCATGGGGGCCTCAGGTGTCCCCAGGTCATACTTTGAGAATTTCTATGTTAAAGTACATTTATTATTTACTAACAGTTTATTTTTAATGGATAAACATTTAATAGAGTAGGATAAAATAGAATTTAAAAAATTCTAAGTGCCTTTGCATATGATTATATACCGTTGGAGAAAAATGCAATGAAATTCCCCAATACTTCCAAAATATGAGATGCTTCTTACTAACTTAGAAGAAACTCTTATTTTAAAAAGTTAACCTGTGGGGGAGAATTGGCAGAGAGAACTTAGCCCCTGAGTGGATAGACTAAATAAATATTGTTGTTGTTGTTTTTTAAATTTTTTATTTTTGGGGGGATGGAGTTTCACTCTTGTCGCCCAGGCTGGAGCACAGTGGCGTGATCTCGGCTCACCACAACCTCCGGCTCACCACAACCTCCGCCTCCCGGGTTCAAGCGATTCTTCTGCCTCAGCCTCCCGAGTAGGTGGGATTACAGGCATGCGCCACCACACTGGGCTAATTTTGTGTTTTTTCAGTAGAGACGGGGTTTCTCCGTGTTGGTCAGGCTGGTCTCGAACTCCCAACCTCAGGTGATCCACCCGCCTCGGCCTCCCAAAGTGCTGAGATTACAGGCTTGAGCCACCGTGCCCGGCCCTAAATAAATCTTGTAAAAAGAAGACAGAGCAAAGTAAAGTATAATTTATATGCAATGTCAATTGTAGTCATCTTAGATATTATATAGAATTTGAAAGCCAGGAATATAAAAGAAAATAACTTTTTCTCCAAAGAAATAATGGTAGATGGCCGGGTGCGGTGGCTCACGCCTGTAATCCCAGCACTTTGGGAGGCTGAGGCAGGAGACCATCCTGGCTAACACAGTGAAGCCCCGTCTCTACTGAAAATACAAAAAAGTTAGCAGGGCGTGGTAGCAGCGGGCACCTGTAGTCCCAGCTACTTGGGAGGCTGAGGCAGGAGAATGGCGTGAACCCAGGAGGCGGAGCTTGCAGTGAGCCGAGATTGCACCTCTGCAGTCCAGCCTGGGCGACAGAGCAAGATTCCATCTCAAAAAAAAAAAAGAAATAATGGTAGGTGCACCCAGTTAAATTTTAAAACATTTTACAAAGTAGATGTGATCAAAATAGAAAAGTAGATTGAGTTGATTACTATAATAACTTATCATATAAAATATCAATACACGGGTGGCATTAAATCCCATTTGATAATTCTTTTAAACAATAGGATTTAAAGTATTTAGAAGTCTCTTGATTTGTGTCACCTGGAATTCATTGCATTAAATTTCAGACGGGTCAAATGACTACCTCAGGTCTTTTTGAGCCATTTACTTCCTTCTTGGTCGAGGAGAATAGATATTTGGCTATTTTTTCAAAACACAGACTGCCATCAAAATGAGATTACTAGAAAGGTGGAACTTGTGATTAGTCCACTCTAACATTATATATTAAGAGAAGTAAGATAATGGCAAAATTATGGCATATATAAATGTTAAATCAGGGATGTCCAATCTTTTGGCTTTCCTGAGCCACATTGGAAGAAGAATTGTCTTGGGCCATACATAAAATACACTAACGATAGCTGATGAGCTTAAAAAAAAAAAAATTGGAAAAAAACTCAATGTTTTAGGAAAATTTACAAATTTGTGCTGGGCCGCATTCAAAGCCTTCTTGGGCTGTGTGCAGCCCGTGGGCTACAGGTTGGACAAGCTTGTGTTAAAAGACTTATTACTCAAAATATTAAAGTCTCAATATGACTTTATTAGTGATGGAACAGAGGAACAGACATTTTAACAAGAAGAAAGGTATTGTACGGCGCCATTATCAATGAAATAAATGTAAATTTAAATTTAAGGTACAGTTGTAAAGTTGCAGTGTTGACATGACTTTTATGAAACAAAAAAGAATGTATCATTTTAGTGATACTCTAAGATTATTTGTTTTTTGGCAGTAAACGTGACAATTCTTTGTTGTTCTACTTTATGAATAGAACTTAAGGAAATAACTCCAAAACAGTGTAATTTATATAAGGAGGTTCTCAAAAATCCTGTAAACTTTAAATTATTTTAGAAGAAAAATAATAGTTTGCTGTAACTTTTTCTCCCTAAAGAAACAAGGTCCAACTAATCCAATGCTGTTTCATCTTGTTCGAGACGTCAAACAGGTAAAAGATTATTTTTGCTTTTGAAAAATGTTATTTTAAAAAATCATTTATATTTCATCTTTTTTTTTTTAAAGCATTTAAATACATTTTGGAAATACCAATAAAATTAGTTTACAGAACAAGATAAAATATGAGCTGAATTTGTGGTAAGAGAGGAGTAAAGAGCATAATGTATCAGAAAACAAGAAAAAAAGAGAATTTATGAAATTAAGACCACTGCCAGGCATGGGAGGCTCAAACCTGTAATCCCAGCATTTCGGCAGGTTGAGACTGGTGGATTGCTTGAGCCCAGGAGTTCGAGACCAGCCTGGGCAGCATGCTGAAATCACATCTCTACAAAAAGTTAAAAAAATTACCTGGGCATGGTGGTGCACACCTGTAGTACCAGCTACTCGGGAGGCTGAGGTGGGAGGATCGCTTGAGGCCAGGAGGTGGAGGCTGCCACGAGCCATGATCTTGCCATTGCATTCCAGCCTGGGAACAGAGTGAGACTCTGTCTTAAAAAAAAAAAAAAAAAAAAAAAAAGCTATTGAGCTTCTGGTCATCCAAGATAGAATATGATGTATAAAGCTCATTGGTTCATAAAAGAAAGACTGTTGATAGAATGTATCTTTTTTCCTCTATCTTCAGCAGAAATTTGTTCCTTAGAAAATTGTCCGAATGTAAAGGATACTGAATAAGGAAATTGAGGACAGGGTCATGATCTTAATGGCAGACTTTGCCAGTAAAAATGCTGAAAAGCTCTCTCCCCTTAAAAAAAATTGCCAGTAGAAATACTGAAAAGCTCTCTCCCCTTAAAAAAAAAATGTAGTGTTTCTACTCAGCCATACAAAAGAATGAAATCATGTCCTTTGTGGCAATGTGAATGGAACTAGAGGTTCATTATCCTAAGTGAAATAACTTAGTCAAATACCACGTTTTCACTTATAAGTTGGAGCTAAACAATGGGTACCTGTGGACATAGAGTGGAATGATAGACACTGGAGACTTAACAAAAGGTGGGAGGTTGGGTTGGGGGGTGAGGGTTGAACAATTTACCTGTGGGTACACTATTCACCATTCAGGTAATAGGTACACTGAAAGCCTAGTCTTCACCACTACATAACACATGCATGTAAGAAATCTATACTTGTAACCCTAAATATATATAAATCGCTTTAACATTTTTAAAAGTAAAACAAAATCTAGTATTGGTAGTGATGAATGTATAACACTCTCATGATCTCAGGCTATTCTGTGGCCACTAAATTGATGTACTCTTATTCCTCTTCTCTCCTATCAGGATTGTTTGTGAACTAAAAGTTTTAAACATTTATCACCACTTTTATAGCCATTTATATTGGTGTTCAATACAGTTTTGTTTTCCTTGATAAAATAGTCTTTATATTTATTTGGTTAAAATATCTTCTAAGTTTCTAAACTTAAATTTTGTTTAGAATTATTTATTTCAGCTTTTACTTGCTACTTAATATGAGTGCATTATTAAACACATCGAAGGCCAGGCCTGGTGGCTCATACCCGTAATACCAGCACTTTGGTAGTCTGAGGTGGGAGGATCGCCAGAGAGAAAGTGTTCGAGACCAGCCTGGGCAACAAAGCGAGACCTTGTCTCTACAAAAAAATTAAAAATTAGCCTGGCATGTTGTCACCTGCGTGTAGTCCCAAATGATTGGTGGGGGTGTTGGGGGGCACTGAGGGAGGATCACTTGAGCCTGCAGTGTGCTGTCATTGAGCCACTGTACTCCAGTCTGGGTACACATCAAGGCCCTGTCTTAAGAAAAAAGAATGACATTAGAAATGTCATTTTTAACAGCCTTGAGGATGTTTTTTAAAAATGTCATTTTCTGTTTTCATTTTCATTATTTTGTAACTGATCTAATACTAAACTATCCCATAGGAAGAACCGAGACATTTTATATTAAAAAAATTTTTTTTTGGAAATGAAGTTTTGCCCTTTCTTGCCCAGGCTGGAGTACGGTGGCGCGATCTTGGCTCACTGCAACCTCTATCTCCCGGGTTCAAGTGATTCTCCTGCCTCAGCCTCCTGAGTAGCTAGGATTGCAGGTGTCTGCCACCACGCCTGGCTGATTTTGTTTTTTTTGAGATGGAGTCTTGGTCTGTTGCCCAGGTTGGAGTGCAATGGCACGATCTTGGTTCACTGCACCCACTGCCTCTCAGGTTCAAGCAGTTCTCCTATCAGCCTCCCAAGTAGCTGGCACTACAGGTGTGTGCCACCACACCCGCTTATTTATTTATTTATTGGTTATTATTATTATTATTTATTTTTAGAGACGAGTCTGGCTCTGTTGCCCAGGCTGGAGGCAGTGGCCGATCTCTCAGCTCACTGCAAGCCCCGGCCTCTGCTCACACGCCATTCCTCCTGCCTCAGCCTCCGAGTAGCTGGGAGTACAGGCGCGGCGTCGCGCCACTGCCCCCGCCAATTTTTGTATTTGGTAGAGATGGAGCCACTGTCAGCCAGGATGGTCTCGACCTCCTGAACTCGCGATCCTCCCATCTCGCCTCCCAAAGTGCTGGGATTACAGGCTCTGAGCCACCGCTACCAGCCCCATTTATTATTGTTATTATTTTTGTAGAGATGGGGTCACTGTTGGCCAGGCTGGTCTCTCAACCCCTGACCTCAGGTGACCACCCACCAGCCTCCCAAATCGCTGGGATTACAGGTGTGAGCCATACACACTCCAGCCCATGTGTGCGTGCTTTTTCTTATAGCTTTATTGAAATGTATTTCACAACAAAATTCGTTCATTTAAAAAGGGGAGACATTGGCCAGGCGCGTGGTGGCTTGAGGTCAGGAGTTCAAGAACAGCCTAGCCAAAATAGTGAAACCTTGTCTCTACTAAAAATACAAAAATTAGCCAGCCGTGGTGGCGTGTGCCTGTAGTCCCAGCTACTCAGGAGGCTGAGGCAGAAGAATTGCTTGAACCTAGGAAGCGGAGGTTGCTGCAAGCTGAGATTGTGCCATTGCACTCCAGCCTGGACAACACAGCAAGATCCTTTGTCTCAAAAAAAAAAAAAAGGCATACTTTTTTGACTTTATTCACAGAGTTGTGCAACCATTGCCACAGTCTAACTTTAGAGCATTTATAATACTTCGAAAAGTTACCCTGTACCCTTTAGCGGTCACTCCTCATTTCTTCTCCTTCTCTACTCCCCACTTCCGTTTCCTTCCTAGGATAACTATTAATCTAATGATTTGCCTATTCTGGTCATTTCACATCAGTTTGATTTGGTCTTTTTAAATAATTAAAATTTCCTCTCCTTCCCCTAGAAATCTTAAGTAATGGGGGAGACCTTAAGACCATGTTTCTAAGAATTATGGTAGTTAAAATTTTGGAAACAAATCTGAGAATTTGTATACATTGTTGTTACATTGGTGGCTATGATAATAAGCCCTATTTTTTGATTTCTGTAAGTGATAAATCCTGAAGTAAAGGCAGTAATTGAATATTTTGATTCACATTGGTAAAGAGTTTTATGGCTTAGTATAGTTTGAGAACTTGATCGTCATGACATTTGATAGATAATTCACATTATTTTACCTAATTTAAATATTTCTTATTCAAGTGGGTTCATATAATGGCATTTGTCATTTTTAATAAATAATATTGCTCAAGCAGCATATTTTGAGGCTGCTTGAGTTAAAACCAAAAATCATGTATTCAAGATGGAAATATGTATTTTGATTTATTTTCAAATTAGAGATTTAAAGGATATAGCTATCTAGAAATTAGAAATTTCACAGATGAAAACAAGATTTTATTTATTTATTTATTTATTTTTGAGACGGAGTTTCGCCTTTGTTGCCCATAGTAGAGTGCAGTGATGCGATCTTGGCTCACTGCAGCCTTCGCATCCTGGGTTTAAGCAATTCTTCTGTTTCAGCCTCCTGAGTAGCTGGGATTACATGTGCCCTGCACCACACCTAGCTAATTTTTGTATTTTTAGTACAGTCGGCGTTTCACCATGTTGGCCAGGATGATCTCAAACTCCTGACCTCAGGTGATCCACCCCCTCAGCCTCCCAAAGTGCTAGGATTACAGGCGTGAGCCACCATGCCCAGTGAAACCAAGATAGTAAAAATACAGACATTTAAAAAAAAAAAAAAAAAGTTCATGACATTATAATCAGGGAAATAAAAAAATGGTAATGGTAGGAGGGCAGAATTAGTTAATAAATACAAATTATCTGATGATTAAATCCCTTTAAGATTATTTAATGAAATTAACCAGTTTTTAAATTTTTAAACAGGCCATCTTTCCAAACTCACAAATGGTGTATGTTCCAAAAGTGCATTTGTAAATTGCCATGGGAAAATGAAGTCTTAGCTTTAAACAATGTTGCAAGTGATAGTTAATTCCTAGACAACACTATAAAAACCTATAATATCGCCAGTATAATTTTGGTTAAAAAATATTTACGTGTATTTCTGGGCCAGTCTGGAAACATAACACAGCATTAGTTTTGCAGAAAAATGCAATTTTTTATATATATCACAATGAAAATGGAATAGTTGGCCAATTAGCATTTCCATTGTCTCTTTTTTTTTTTTTTTTTTTTGAGACAGAGTCTTGCTCTTGTATTTTTCGTAGAGACCGGGTCTCTCCATGTTGGCCAGGCTGGTCTGGAACTCCCGACCTCAGGTGATCCGCCTGCCTCAGCCTCCCAAAGTGCTGGGATTATAGGCCTGAGCCACTGCACCCAGCCTCCATCTTATGTGTGAAGTATTGGGGCAATAGAGAGATGAAATTGTTATCTTCCTGCTTTAGGTCATACTCCTGTCTCAAGGCACACCTTTGAGACCTCAGAACTTCAGAATCCCGTATTTTTACAGAACAAATAGAGAAACAAACATCTCCTTCTGTAAAGATAGCTGCTGGCAACCCTTGCTGCTGCTGCTTTTTTTGTTGTTTGTTTGAGACCAAGTCTTGCTCTGTCTCCCAGGCTGGAGTGCAGTGGCACAATATTGGCTAACTGCAACTTCCGCCTCCCGAGTTCAAGCGATTCTCCTGCCTCAGCCTCCTGAGTAGCTGGAACTGCAGACACGTGCTAGCTTGCCTGGCCAATGTTTTTGTAGTTTTAGTAGAGACGGGTTTTCATCATGTTGGTCAGGCTGATCTCGAACTCCTGACCTCAGGTGATTCACCCACCTTGGCCTCCCAGAGTGTTGGGATTACAGGCGTGAGCCACTGCACCTGGCCCTTGCTGCTTATACAAAGTAAACATTTGTCATTTTGGAGAGTAGGCCTGTTCCTAGGCAGGGCATGGCAATATTGAGAAATGCTATCTGATCTATTTAAAACATGTTTTGTTTCTAGGGAAATCTTCCTCCAGGATATAAGATCACTCTAATTGATATAGGACTTGTTATTGAATATCTCATGGGAGGAACCTACAGATGCACCTATACTAGGAAACGTTTTCGATTAATATATAATAGTCTTGGTGGAAATAATCGGGTATGTAAAATTTGGGGGGAAATCCATATATGTGCTTTAACATTAAATGCACTTTAAATGTTAAGAATTAACATTAGAATGGAGAAAGTAACACTGTCATAAAATTGAAGATTTTCAACTAAGAGTAATTAGAAATATTTTGTCATGAAAATCCTAAAGCAGTCATATTTTGTTTATACACAAACACATTTGCACACGTATATAAATTGATTCTTGAATTTTTATAACATGTCAGCATGTTTAAATCTGTAAAAGCTAATAAGAGCTCATTTTCAGAGGTCTGGCCGAAATACCTCCAGCAGCACTCCTCAGTTGCGAAAGAGTCATGAATCTTTTGGCAATAGGGCAGATAAAAAGGAAAAAATGAGGCATAACCATTTCATTAAGACAGCACAGCCCTACCGACCAAAGGTAAATTTATTTAAATATTATTCTTTCTGAGTTTTTATTTTCTTCTTTCTAAATTACTTAGTATTATTAAACAAAAAAACCTAATTGGATTTAGTAAGAATTACCTTTCATTTTTGGGTATGTCTTAGAATTGTCATTTTCTCATACACAGAGATATTAATTATAAGTTAATGATTCTGTTACTTTTTTTTTTTTTTTTGAGATGGAGTGTTGCTCTGTCACCAGGCTGGAGTGCTTTGGTTCAATCTTGGCTCACTGCAACCTCCGCCTCCCGAGTTCAAGTGATTCTCCTGCCTCAGCCTCCCAAGTAGCTGGCACTACAGGCACCCGCCACCACACCGGCTAATTTTTTGTATTTTTGGTAGAGATGGGGTTTCACCATGTTGGCCAGGATGGTCTCGATCTCTTGACCTTGTGATCCACCCTCCTTAGCCTCCCAAAGTGGTAGGATTACAGGCATGAGCCACTGCACCCGGCCTACATTTTCATATTTAGCTATGATGATAACCAAATTAAAATGTTTTAATAAATGGTTACCTGACTCCTTTCATTCCAGTTATACTTGATTAAGAACATGTATGACAAAAATGTTATCTAACCCTTTATTAAAATTATGTTCTATTAGAATATTAGTTGAAATATTTAGGCCCTTAAATTTTGGGAAATGTTTATTGCAAAGACATTTCTGTTAAAATAGCGTTTTCATAAAATGAATTATGAGCTATAATAAAAATCCAGTTTATAAAATTTATGCTATTATGTGCAGTTTTATGGAGCTGAATAATGTAAAGGATATTTTATTAAAATTTTCAGTGACATAAATTTCATATGGCCTTATTATAATGATCTTTATAACTTTATTTTCCCTGGAAGATTGATACAGTTGTGGAAGAAGGAAAGAAGAAAAGAACCAAAGATGAAATTGTAGACATTGATGATCCAGAAACCAAGCGCTTTCCTTATCCACTTAATGAACTTTTAATTTGGGCTTGCCTTATGAAGAGGCAGGTCATGGCCCGTTTTTTATGGCAACATGGTGAAGAATCAATGGCTAAAGCATTAGTTGCCTGTAAGATCTATCGTTCAATGGCATATGAAGCAAAGCAGAGTGACCTGGTAGATGATACTTCAGAAGAACTGAAACAGTATTCCAAGTAAGTGATATTTTATTATTTGAAAACATTTTTTTTTTTTTTTTTGAGACGGAGTCTCGCTCTGTCACCCAGGCTGGAGTGCAGTGGCCGGATCTCAGCTCACTGCAAGCTCTGCCTCCCGCGTTTACGCCATTCTCCTGCCTCAGCCTCCCGAGTAGCTGGGACTACAGGCACCCGCCACCTCGCCTGGCTAGTTTTTTGTAATTTTTAGTAGAGACGGGGTTTCACCGTGTTCGCCAGGATGGTCTTGATCTCCTGACCTCGTGATCCACCCATCTTGGCCTCCCAAAGTGCTGGGATTACAGGCTTGAGCCACCGCGCCCAGACTATTTGAAAACATTTTAAAAATTCAAAGTAGATATTGTTTGAGTGGCTGTTACAGTGCCACGTACTTAACGGTGATGTATTTATATGTATAATCTTACTGGTACAATTGACAGAAAATTATTGAAGCGTATATATTTTTTAATTCAGAAAGAAACTTTCTGCCTCTATGAAAAAGAGGTTATTATATTTACAACCCAAGAATTAAATATTTCAGCAAGAAAGAAGAAATGCAGCTTGGGCAACATAGGCAGACCCCGTCTCTACATGAAATTTAAAAATTAGCTGAGTGTGGTGGCACTTGTCTGTGGTCCCAGCTACTCAGGAGGCTGAGGATCACTTGAGCCTGGGAGGTTGAGACTGCAGTGAGCTGTGATCATGCCACTGCACTCCAGCCTGGGTGACAGGGTAGACCCTATCTCAAAAGAAAGAAGAAATACCAGAAGTCATTTTAATTTTTGCAAATGGTAGCAATTGGATTAGAAAGTTCCATTTGAATTGGTAAGGAAAGGGCGGAAGTGAGGTTGGAGCTGTGTTATAAGAAAATAGACTGAATTCAACTGGGAGGCACTTCAGAAGCTAGAAGTACATACATAGACTAACGACATAGTTCATAAAAATTTACAATTTACTTGGGGGGGCAGTATTGAAATATTAAACTGGAAATGTAGTTTGTAGAAGTTTTCTAATATATACTAAGACCTCCCGCTTCCCAAGTGGGGTCTTTAGAGGACAGTGACCAACTGTTACTGAAAATAACTCTTAACAGGGATCCTATGGTTACTTAGTGGAACTTCAAAATTCAGATGTTTCTCATAATTAGGTTAGTCCCTAGTCACATTGTTCTTCCTCTTTACCAGGTACCAACTGTTTTCTGTGTTTGAAATACTGCATAAACTTTTTTGAACAGAGCATTGTAACATTGTCAGTTTTGATTGACTTCGAGATTATAGTTTGATTTCTAGGACTGGGAGAAAGTGCTCTGGATTCACCTTTTCAGTCTTGTACATAATGCGACATATTTTAATATTTTGTGAATAGATGTAGATGTCTGAAAACAGTTATAGTTTTAATGCCTCATAATTCTGTAAGTGTGTGTGAGAATATTAAAAGGTAGAAAGTATTAATGTATATAAGAATAGTGGCTTAAAATTGCAGTTTGTTAATCTGAGTATATTTTGGCTTTTATCTTTTTATAGTGATTTTGGTCAGTTGGCTGTTGAATTATTAGAACAGTCCTTCAGACAAGATGAAACCATGGCTATGAAATTGCTCACTTATGAACTGAAGAACTGGAGTAATTCAACCTGCCTTAAGTTAGCAGTTTCTTCAAGACTTAGACCTTTTGTAGCCCACACCTGTACACAAATGTTGTTATCTGATATGTGGATGGGAAGGCTGAATATGAGGAAAAATTCCTGGTACAAGGTATACTTTAGAAATAATTTGATATAAAGTGTATGATAAGATAAAAAGAACAGAGGAATTAGTCAAAATGTGTAGTAAAATGCCTTGATGTGTGAGGGTAATGGTGGGGGTTATAGAGGGAGCAAGAAGGATGATTGGCATTTCATCCCAAGTGGTATAATGGGCTTCTTTTTTCCTCCTCTTCTTTACTTTTGAATCCTTTTCAGGTGTGTATAATGATTATGGCCTCCTTTTGAGCTAGAAGGGGAACAAATGGGAAATACTGGAGATTATGGCCCTGAGCAGCCTTGAAAAAAGTTACTACTTTATGAAAGGATTATTCCCAAATTCTGAAATTCAAGACCTATCTACTAATTTAATAATCTGTTACTTTTAAGTTACTTAAAGTATATTGAATGAGTATATTCATATACCCAGTTTATACTTATAGATAAGTATATACATGTGGCCCGTTTATATCTTTAAAAATTTGAGTAAAATGACATGTACTTCAGGTTTTGTCATGGTGATACATACTGCTTTTAACTTTGCTTTTTGTTCTCTTACATCTTTTTAAATAAGGTGCAGAAATGTAGGAGTCAGAAATCAGGCAGTTTTAACCATAGGCCACTGAATAACCAACAGAAACCCTGTTACGCAATTACAATTTCTTCATGCTTTGGGATTTTGCAAGTAATAAGTAAAATTTTAGAAATAAACCTTTTTGTTTATAGAGGCACAAGCTGAGTAATCATGTTATGACATGGAACACTTGCAAAGAGATTTAGGATAAAATTAAGGACATAGCACCTTTATAAGGTTTGAATTTTGTGTAAAGAAAATGTGTTTTCTGAACAAATTGTAATCTGATTTTATTTAAAGGACAAGTCTATAATAATTATTAAATCTATCCTATACCCTTATTATCATAATAATCAAATGTTTTGTTACTCTTTAAAACTTGGGCCTCTTTAAATACAACATGTAAGTAAAAAATGAATTTTTTGTTTTTTTCTCTCCACTACTGGGGCAAAATGGCTAATCATCATAAGATATTTAATATCTTTTATTTTTCTTTATTATATTCTTGAAGGTCATTAATTTTAAAATGCAAAATTATGTTTCTAAAAATTTAGGTCATACTAAGCATTTTAGTTCCACCTGCCATATTACTGCTAGAATATAAAACTAAGGCTGAAATGTCCCATATCCCACAATCTCAAGATGCTCATCAGATGACAATGGATGACAGCGAAAACAACTTTCAGAACATAACAGAAGAGATCCCCATGGTAAGCAGGAAAACATTTTAAAGTAAACATAAATTTGTTCTGAATAATTGTACAAAAAAAATTTTTTTTAATTTTAGGAAGTGTTTAAAGAAGTACGGATTTTGGATAGTAATGAAGGAAAGAATGAGATGGAGATACAAATAAAATCAAAAAAGCTTCCAATCACACGAAAGTTTTATGCCTTTTATCATGCACCAATTGTAAAATTCTGGTTTAACACGGTATGTTTTTAAATTACACGAGCATAATGTTTTTAAGAGATAGGCTGTGGGGGACCACTGGTTCAGAATCCATACTAATCTTGATATAACTTGGATCACTGAAAAGGCATTTCACATTTAAAAGAGTGATACATTTGCCTTAGTTTCATTTAAATTGTCATCTAGAGTGATAAACACTAACAAATTTCAGTTCTAATTGGAACCAAAAATATACTTAACAAATATGTGATAACCATTGGTCTTTGTAAGTTGGTAGCAAATACTAATCAACTAGTAAAATTCATGATAAAAGATGGACCAAAAGAGATTCTGATACTTTTTTTTTTGTATTATGAAAGTTTTTTTGTATTATAAAATTTTTTTGTATTATAAAATTTTTTGTATTATAATTTTATAATACATAAAAGTCTGAAATAAACCTGTTGGCAGTGTTAACTGATGATGATGAAAAGTAATCCAGATCATTTATATGGTTTTATTTATCTGTGGCTTATTTCTTTAATCGTATTAAAGTGTATGCTTGATTACCTTCCATATAATTGGCTTTTCTCTTGCTTTATGGAAAAATTGATTTGACAGCAGATAAAGAGCATATGTCCATACAAGGATGGACTCATCTGTTATTTTGGTTGAAATGTAGGTGTTTATGTGTTTTGGTTATTTTGTGTGGAGAATGAGCACTAGGAAATATTAGTTGGCTATCTTGCTGGTGCTGCTTTTCCTAGTGATGGACCAACCTGAAGGAACAGGTGATACAGTAAATGAGATTAGCCCCTACTTTTAACCAGGGACTGAGTAAATGAGTTCTTAACTCCTCTTCATCGGAAAATTCTTAATTAAGATGTTTTTAACTTTGTTGTTTGGAGATTTTTTCATTTTCATCAATAAGAATCTGTTTCTTTGGCGATTACTTTTTCACCCACATGTGACCATTAACATTTCCTTACATCTCTATGTGAAAATGTTCTTGTTCCTTCCTATTCAGAGGCTGAAATTGCAAATATCAGTTATCTGATCTAATCTCCAAATTCTGTCTCCACTAATGAAAATAGGGCAGTTTTCTTACATTTGCATTCATGTGAATGGCTACGTTAAAATAGCCAGTATGGGTGACTACAGGAATTTCTCTTTTCTTTCTTTACTGCAGTTTACTTCCCTAGCCTGTTATAGATAATCAAATCAAGGATATGACTTACTTTAGGACTGATGGAGACAAGATAGAGATGAGAGGATTGTTACCCATAATTTTTCAAGGGTCAATAAGTGTGGGTTTTCCTCTGAAATGAAATAAATACTCACATGTTTTTAAACATAAACTTTATCACCTCTCTATAACCTGTTTTGTAAAGAGTGTCAAAGGTGGGCTGTTTCTGTACCTGGGGCAAAGCCTTTTCACATCTTTCCCACTTTTTGGGGTTCAACTTTAGTGCCTGGGAGCTAAGAAAATACCAATTGTCTATCTGTCTTGTCTTTTCTCTTTTCTTTTCTTTCTCCTTTTTTTTTTTTTTTTTTTGACAGAGTCTTGCTCTGTTGCCCGGGCTGGAGTACAATGGCATGATCTCAGCTCACTGCAACCTCCACCTCCCAGGTTTAAGCAATTCTTGTGCCTCAGCCTCCCGAGTAGCTAGGATTGCAGGCATGCACCACGATGTCTGGCTAATTTTTTTTTTTTCTTCAGTAGAGACGGGGTTTCACCTCTTGGCCAGGCAAGTCTCAAACCCCTAACCTTAGGTGATCCACCTGCCTTGGCTTCCCAAAGTTCTGGGATTATATGCGTGAGCCACCACACCCTGCCTCAGTTGTCTTTCTTAGGAATACTGTTTGGTTGGGGGAGGAAGGAGGCAGGAAATATGTGTTCCTTGATGATTATGGTGGTGAAATTCTGCAGTGATTTGAATATATGATGATACTGTAGGTGTGAGTTAAGCAGAATTGTGTGGCATATGCTGAGAACATAAACCTGATTACAAAATCCTTTCTATGGGATGTTCTAAAGGTTGACTGAGTTGTAAAACAACACGTTTATACTCTGGGGACCATTTATACTCCAGTAAATGCAATGTCTGTGCTGAAAAAGAGATATTTCTAAAACTATTTTAATAAGGGAAACCAGGGGATAATTCTCAAAGGTTCATTTAATGTCTATTTTTGTGTGTGGTTGAAAATGTTCATAATTAAAAGATTTATTTTGTAACCAGTGTTTATATAACCTTTACTTTTTCATTAGTTGGCATATTTAGGATTTCTGATGCTTTATACATTTGTGGTTCTTGTACAAATGGAACAATTACCTTCAGTTCAAGAATGGATTGTTATTGCTTATATTTTTACTTATGCCATTGAGAAAGTCCGTGAGGTATGTCTTTAATTTTTCCTACCAATAATTTACTGTATACATGGAAGATTTTCTGTTTTGTTTTGGGTATATACGTGGGTGGGTGTGTGTGTGTTTATGTGTGTGATGAGATTGTAGAAGTGTAGAACCTGTGTAATTTTACTGTTCCCAAAATAATGGCAAAAGAATGGCAAAAGAATAGAGAATTACTGAGTATGCTGTATACTTTGTTGCCATTACAAATACAATGATTTGTGTCAGAAATGTAGCCTATAAAAATGTAGCCTATATTTTGTTTGTTTTATTTCCTGAACGTTCACATTTGCTCTCTGTCACTCTTCAAAAAGTATTAAATATACTTGGCTAAATGACTTTTATTTTACCTGCCTGATTTAGCCAATTAGGTAGGTAAGTTATAAATAGGTCTTTAGGCCAGGCACAGTGGCTCACACCTGTAATCCCAGCACTTTGGGAGGCTGAAGTGGGCAGATCACTCGAGGTCAGGCGTTCGAGACCAGTCTGGCCAACAGGATGAAACCCCATCTCTACTAAAAATACAAAAATTAGCTGGGCATGGTGGCAGCCACCTGTAATCCCAGCTACTTGGGAGACTGAGGCAGGAGAATCACTTGAACCCGGGAGGCAGAGGTTGCAGTGAACTGAGGTTGCACCACTGCACTCCAGCCTGGGCGAAAGAGTGAGACTCTATCTCAAAATAAAAATAAAATAAATAGGTATTTATTTTGCTTTTATATCGTACTGCCTACTAAAATGTACTATACTGCCGTTGAATCATCATTTAGATTTATATCCCTGTGTCTTTCAGTTTTCAGTTTAAATTTTTAATATCCTGATTTTGAAGAAAATCTTTTTCTTAATATTTATACTTTGTTTTTGAAGTAGTAACTACATGAATATTGTTTTTTGATTTTTTGTTTTTTTGTTTTTTTTGAGATGGAGTCTCCCTCTGTCACCCAGGCTGGAGTGCAGTGGCACAATCTCAGCTCACTGTAACCTCCGCCTCCCGGGTTCAAGCGATTCTTCTGCCTCAGCCTCCCTAGTAGCTGGGATTACAGGTGCGTGCCACCAAGCCTGGCTAATTTTTGTATTTTTAGTAGAGACAGGGTTTCACCATGTTGGTCAGTCTGATCTCGAACTCCTGACCTCATGATCCACCTGCCTTGGCCTCCCAAAGTGCTAGGATTATAGGCGTGAGCCACCGCGCCTGGCCATGAATATTGTTTTATAACATACTTGCATAAGTACCTCTGAATTATTTCATGTCTCTACCTTGCATTTAGAGAATAGAAGAAATTGCAAAAATAATTAGAAGGCATAGTACTTCTCTCTCACTTAGATATCATAAGAATTTCTTTTTTTTTCTTTTCTTTTCCAAACACCAACTGGAACCAGAAGGAATTTCTTATTAAATAGCTTATTTTGCATTTTAAATTCCTCTGAGTGTTATGGTCCATATGTTTATTAAATCTGTTGTTCTATCAGCATGTTTAAAGAAATTGATTTGTTAAATGATAAAAGCAAATTGCAAAGCATTTTAAAATATATATATTCATAAAATAGTTCTGCAGGTGTTCATGAGACAGTAATAGTAGTGATTGCCTCTAGTGGGAAGAGTAATTAATTGGCTAAGGGAGAAGAGGGAAACAGATACTTTGCAGTATTTATGATACACCATGAATTTTGAAGATGTGAATGTGTTACCATTCCTCTCAAAAGATAATTCTTAAAATTCATATATTCAGGAGAAGAGGCATATGTTTTAAATAAGTTAGATAAATACAGCTACTTAAACCATTGAGTTATTTACTTTCTACAAAGAAGGCAGGTTTGGCAGCTACTACCAGGATATCCAGGTGCTGCTTTAATTTGAAATAAAACAATTTTGCAGAAGTATTTTACAATCCAGGTCTAGCGAAGTGGGTTGCAATCTGCATTTTCAGCTTCTTAGTTGGATGAATCTCTTGAACCTGGGAGACGCAGGTTGCAGTGAGCCGAGATCGCGGCACTGCACTCCACCCTGGGCAACAGAGCGAGACTCTGTCTTAAAATAAATAAGTTAATAAATAAATAAAATGCTATGTGAAACTCTGTAATGTTATAATTGATTGCTCTATGTGTTTTAATAGGAATAAATTGATTAAACTTTTTTTGTTGTTGTTAAACCTTTAGATCTTTATGTCTGAAGCTGGGAAAGTAAACCAGAAGATTAAAGTATGGTTTAGTGATTACTTCAACATCAGTGATACAATTGCCATAATTTCTTTCTTCATTGGATTTGGACTAAGATTTGGAGCAAAATGGAACTTTGCAAATGCATATGATAATCATGTTTTTGTGGCTGGAAGATTAATTTACTGTCTTAACATAATATTTTGGTATGTGCGTTTGCTAGATTTTCTAGCTGTAAATCAACAGGCAGGACCTTATGTAATGATGATTGGAAAAATGGTAAGTTGAGAGATGTTTGATAATACTCATGGGTTTATTGATTTTTTTTTAAAATCACAAAAATGTTATTAACATAGTTTTATTTGAGCCAGTGAATGTCTTTTATTTTGTGTTTGTTTGCCTCATACTTCAAATCAGCCATTCCTTAAGAGTTTCTCATGCTCAATCCCAATCCCCTACACCCATTTTGTGCTTTGCAAGATAATGTTAGCTATACAATCTATGGTTTATGTCTGTAGGTAACTCCTTTTTCCTGTCTTTACTGATCCAGGCCTTTTTTTTTTTGAGACGGAGTTTCACTCTGTCGTCGCCCAGGCTGGAGTGCAGTGGCGCTATCTCGGCTCACTGCAACCTCTGCCTCCCAGGTTCAAGCGATTCTCCTGCCTCAGCCACCCGAGGAGCTGGGATTACAGGCATGCGCCACCATGCCCAGCTAATGTTTGTATTTTTAGTAGAGACAGGGTTTCACCATGTTGGTCAGGCTGGTCCCAAACTCCTGACTTCAGATGATCTGCCCGCCTCAGCCTCCCAAAGTGCTGGGATTACAGGCATGAGCCACCGCACCTGGCCTGACTCAGGCTATTTTTTAAAAGTTAAATCCAGGATACCTAATCTTTTCCTAATACAGTATGCCCAGTATTTGCTCTTTTCCTTAGTCTTATCTGAGTGGCAGGTTTTATTTTTGAAAATCTAGATGTCAAGTTAAATGTGTAATTTTTTTATACACTAAATCTAAAATATATTGGGTCTACTCCTTGCCATAATTCCTTTTGGTTTTCAGTGGTGAAAAAGGCAAAATTTGTAATATAGCTATTGCTATTCCTCATTCTGAAATTTCTGTTCATCCTAGGAAATTTCAGGAAATGGCAGACAAATCACTATTCAGAGACATTCACTATTAACAGTTTAATGTACATCCTTCCATCCCTCAAGACATATATGAATGCATGTGTTTGTTTCAAACTTCTCGTAAATAAGTATATACAGTAGTTTTATCAAAATATGCTTTAAAAATACATGTTGTTTCTCAATTATTTTAAAATATTTGTCCCATTGTAAGAAGTATAAAAAGCTATTCGTAGAGTTTCTTATGCTCTCTTAATCTTAGAAAATAAGTCTTCTCTTGGAACCAACCCAAATGTCCATCAGTGATAGACTGGATTAAGAAAATGTGGCACATATACACCATGGAATACTATGCAGCCATAAAAAGGATGAGTTCGTGTTCTTTGTAGGGACATGGATGAAGCTGGAAACCATCATTCTGAGCAAACTATCGCAAGGACAGAAAACCAAACACCACATGTTCTCACTCATAGGTGGGAATTGAACAATGAGAACACTTGGACACAGGGTGGGGAATGGGGAACATCACACACTGGGGCCTGTCGTGGGCTGTGGGGAGCAGGGAGGGACAGCATTAGGAGATATACCTAATGTAAATGACGAGTTAGTGGGTGCAGCACACCAACATGGCACATGTATACTTATGTAACAAACCAGCACGTTGTGCACTTGTACCCTAGAACTTAAAGTATAATAATAAAAAAACAGTCTTCTAAATTATTTCTTGAGTAACCATACTAAGCTCACAAGATTATCTTTGCATCTTGAAAACAAGACTTTCAGGTTTTCTAAATATAATTTATTTGCAGTTTCACGCTGCACTCTTCCCCTCTAAGAGAATGTGTCTTCCCCCACTTAATTGAGAATTAGTAGTGTACTGTTTTTCACATCAAAGTGTTACTCATTATTCACACATTTTGGCATTCTTATGGTATTTCAAGGAAAAATAGGGCAGTTAAGATTTTTTGGGAAGAATTGGGTTTAGCCTAACGTTTTAGCGTGCAAAAAAGGTGTTGTAGCTCTTACGCTTATTAGGTTATTTAGTGACTTAGTGGTGTCTAGTTACTTTAATGGTAATGTAAATGGAAGAGTTAGGAAGTACAGAAGTCTTTATTTGTGATCTTCTCTAAAACCACCCTCCGCTAGGATGTCTTTCTCCTTGTCAGCTGGTCATTTGTTCCATCATTGTCTGTTTTCCCCTAGTGCCAGCATCCCTGTACATCCCCCTTTGGAAGTTTCATAATGGTTACTGTTCTAGATCTAATGTTCATTATTTCATCATTGTGTATCTATTATATGTTAAGAGTTAAACTAAACTGAGGCTACAAAGATGAATAAGACATGGTCCAGATCCTCATGGAACTCAACAATTGAGTCTTTAAATATAGACATGTGAACAGATAGGTAGCTATTGAAAAATATGATAAATTGTTATGTGAAGATAGAAGAACTAGTAACCAATTCTGTCATGAAGGCTTTCACAAAGATTATGGCATTTCAAAGGAGTTTAGAAAATATGTAGGATTTACATAGGTATACATGTGCCATGTTAGTTTGCTGCACCCATTAATCATCATTTACATTAGGTATTTATCCTAATGCTATCCCTCTCCCTGCCCCCCACCCCCACCCCATGACAGGCCCTGGTGTGTGGTGTTCCCCGCCCTGTGTCCAAGTGTTCTCATTGTTCAGTTCCCGCCTATGAGTGAGAACAGGCGGTGTTTGGTTTTCTGTCCTTGCGATAGTTTGCTCAGAATGATGGTTTCCAGATGCATCCATGTCCCTGCAAAGGACATGAACTCATCCTTTTTTGTGGCTGCATAGTATTCCATGGTGTATATGTGCCACATTTTCTTAATCCAGTCTGTCATTGATGGACATTTGGGTTGGTTCCAAGTCTTTGTTATTGTGAATAGTGCCGCAATAAACATATATGTGCATGTGTCTTTATAATAGCATGATTTATAATCCTTTGGGTATATACCCAGTAATGGGATTGCTGGGTCAAATGGTATTTCTGTACCCTAGAACTTAAAGTATAATCATTAAAAAAAAAAAAGAAAATATGTGGGAGTTTTCTTCTGAGCAGGGAGTTTCTAACCAGAGGAAACAGCTTTGAAAAGCTTGAAGACAATAAAAGATTAAAAAGAAGAAACCTCCCTCACACTTTATAGGCTAGTGCAAAAGTAATTGCGGTTTTTGCCATTGAAAGTAATTGCAAAAACTACAGTTACTTTTACATCAACCTAATACATCTTTTAATAGCAGTGGTGTGATCTCGGCTCACTGCAACCTCCACCTCCTGGGTTCAAGCAATTCTTCTGCCTCAGCCTCCCGAGTAGCTGGGACTACAGGCGCACATCACCGTGCCCGGCTAATTTTTGTATTTTTAGTAGAGACAAGGTTTCACCATATTGGCCAGGCTGGTCTTGCACTCCTGACCTTGTGATCCGCCTACCTCGGCCTCCCAAAGTGCTGGAATTAACAGGCGTGAGCCACCACACCCAGCAAAATTTTACTTTAAGAATCCTCATTTTTATGAGCAAGCTGATACTCACATTTTTAATTAATTAAATTCGTAACAAGCACAAGGAAAGTAGTTGTCATTTAGGCTTTATGTGAAAAGGTGTGTGAAATGCAAAAACGACTATGAATCATCAACCATAGACCTTGAATAATTTTAGTTTACGTCAATACAGATTTAGGTTTCATTTGGAATATTTGTCTTGGCTTTTCCTTTATTTACAAATAAATATTTGTATTCCAAAATATATCAAATAGCATGGATAATGTTTTAATACATTTTTTGCCTTTTAAAATCTTTTATCCTAATATACTTTTTGTTTGTTTTGCAATATTTTATTTGAAAACATGCATTCTCTCAGTAACGCTCTCAAATGCTCAATGAAGGCGTTACTTGTCCATTTTGCATATAAGAACACCCAATTAAGAATTTTGGAGCCTGTTAGGACTCTGCAAGTTGCAAAGACCCAGCTCTTAATTTAAAAAGAAAATTTATTTGTTCATCTAACACAATTCTCAAGATGAAGCATCAAGTCTCATCTCTTCCTTTGAATTGACATTTTAAGACTCTCAGCTATCTGCACAACTTCTTCCTAATCTTAAGCCCCTATACAATTACTTTATTCGGCCTTGACTACTTATTATCCCCTTTACCTTTCTTTTTTTTTTTTTCTTTTTTTTGAGACGGTGTCTTGCTCTGTCACCCAGGCTGGAGTGCAGTGGCCGGATCTCAGCTCACTGCAAGCTCCGCCTCCCAGGTTCACACCATTCTCCTGCCTCAGCCTCCCGAGTAGCTGGGACTACAGGTGCCTGCCACCTCGCCCGGCTAGTTTTTTTGTATTTTTTAGTAGAGACCGGGTTTCACCGTGTTAGCCAGGATGGTTTCGATCTCCTGACCTCGTGATCCGCCCGTCTCGGCCTCCCAAAGTGCTGGGATTACAGGCTTGAGCCACCGCGCCCGGCCTCCCCTTTACCTTTCACATCTTACTTTCCATTTCTACTGTCACTGTATAGTCATTTTAAAAATATGTGAAAATGTCATAATAATTTTTTAAGTTGTCATTACAATTATTTTAAGTTTACAGTAGGTTAATGTACAGATTTATTGCAAATGTATTCTCTTTTGCATGAGGCCTTTTTCCTCAGTTAGATGATTATGAATGAATATTCATCAATATTGCTAGAGTGAGAAGGTGCTCCCTTTTTTATATGTATATTCCCTTTTTTTTTTTTTTTTTTTTTTAAAAGATGGAGTCTCGCTCTGTCACCCAGGCTGGAATGCAGTGTGTGATCTTGGCTCACTGCAACCTCTGCCTCCTGGGTTCAGGTGATTCTCCTGCCTAAGCCTCTTGAGTAGCTGGGATTACAGGCACACGCCACCATGCCCTGCTAAGTTTTATATTTTTAGTAGACACAGAGTTTCACCATGTTGGCCAACCTAGTCTCAAACTCCTGAGCTCAAGTGATCCACCTACCTCGGCCTCCCGAAGTGCTGGGATTACAGGCTTGAGTCACTGTTGCTGGTCGTATATTCACTTTTTTATATTGTCTAGGCTAGACTATAAGTAGTACAGGCTGGAGAACTTATATACCTAAATAAGTAGATGGGAGGTAAAGTTTTATTATAGCATTCTGCTTAATTCTTTGAATCCTTACATAATTGTGTCAGAATGCACATTGTGATTTAACAATGAAAATAATTTTTCAATGAATTACTAGGTTTTAGCTCAATTGGGTCTTTTTTGAATTTTATTGAATTTAAAGAATTACAAACTACATGACTTACGAAAGTATTTGTTTCCCAGACATTGGTATCATTTAGTTTTTCAACACCCATGCTAATAATTCATATTGTTTTGTTTGGCTCGTAGGAAGTTTTCATATCCCAGGACAAGGCACCCATGGATTCAGGGTGGATGGGAAGTATTCTTTTTTTGTGTGAAGTGGGCAAAGTACAATTGTCAGAGGCAACGTGGAAAAGAGAGTCTGTGCCTCCATTAAAAGAATAGAGAAGCTTTAGGAAAGGGCAGTTATGGAAATTGATTCCCTGAATCTGTCTGTGTCTCTGTACTTCTTGAAAATCTTCACGTACCACAGAAATAGGCATACTTCAGTTTGAACTGGTGATACAGTTCTTTATGTAGCTAAAGATGGCCATGACTTGCTTAGCTTAATAGATTTTTTTTACATGATCTCCTAGTTGTTAAGATTTATGTAGTGATGAAATTTTTCTGAAAGCTATCACTAGAAACAAAAATAATCTCAAAGATTTTTTGTGTTTAATGGATTTTTTTTGGTCTATTAGAACATTAGAATCTTTTAAAAAGATTTGTCATAGTGTTTAAACTTCCTTGTATTTTAACAGTGTTCATTTTTTAACAGGTGGCCAATATGTTCTACATTGTAGTGATTATGGCTCTTGTATTACTTAGTTTTGGTGTTCCCAGAAAGGCAATACTTTATCCTCATGAAGCACCATCTTGGACTCTTGCTAAAGATATAGTTTTTCATCCATACTGGATGATTTTTGGTGAAGTTTATGCATACGAAATTGATGGTAAGAATTGTATGTTTACAGATTTATCTTTTGGTTATTTTATGTTTTAAAGCCAGTATTGAATTATAGTAATATTGTATATTTTCAGAAGTCAAACTATTACCAACCTAAGCCCCCCACAAAGGCATTAGTGAACTCCAAAAGAAACATACAAATTAATTGGAAGAAAAAGTATTTTAGAAATTTTTTGGTGGCTGGTAATAGAAATCTAGTCTAAACCGTCCTACACAATAAGGACATTTATTAACTCACATAACAATTTTGAGCTAGCTCCAGTGGTCTTTAGGGTTGGTTAATTCATAACTAAGGACACTTGTTCTTTTTCATCCCGCTGCCAGCTCTGTAAGTTTCCCTTATGATCATAAGACCGTCATTAGCAACAGGAGGAAAGAGACACCGTTTATCCATGGTTCTCTTTAGAGGAAAATGTCCCTTTCACAGAAATTCCCTTTTGAGCCTGACCTTTCATTTCATTAGCTTGAGTTGGCTTCGGCCTGCCTATCTCTAAAATGGTTACAGACAAGGGGGATGGGATTACCATGATTCGCGTAGATAATTCAGGGTAGATTCGACATTGAGAAGTCAAGCACAATGTTAATTACAAAAATAATGATCCTGTGTGAATACTGAAAGCTTACAGCATGTTGAGTTTTACAGATGACAGATACTCAAGGTTTTTGTTGCAGTTTGTGAGTACATTCTCTGGATAATCAATGACATAACTCCCACTGATTCAACCCTATTCTTAGAGAGAATATTAAGTTTGTTGTTCAATTTTGTTACTATCCACATTTTGACTCTTACATTGTCTTAGTCAATGAGAGTAGATAACCTGTGAACATAAGTGATGCTGTCAGCTTTCAGTGATATTCTGCTGACTTCCACATTTGAGTTATAGAGTCTTCATTTTATTAATTCTCTCTCACTCTTGTTCTTTCTTCTTCCTTCACTCTTCCCTCCCCCAATATCTGTGTTACTCCCTTCCCACATATTTATGGGTGATTAGGTCAAGGGCTGGCCATGCAAGTGATTGTGGTTAGGTCCAAGGGTGGCCACATAGAAAATTGTGGTCATTATTTGTTCTTGAACAGTAGTTAAACTAATGTTGTTTTACCAGCCTGGTCAAATGTTGTGTTTAATGGCTTCTGTTTGGTGGTGTTTCCAGGTTTTCATTCTGTGCTACTTTTTTTTTTTTTTTTTTTTTTGAGACAAAGTCTCACCCTGTCTCCCAGACTGGAATACAGTGGTACCGTCTCAGCTCACTGCAACCTCTGTCTTCCAAATTCAAGTGATTCCCATGCCTCAGCCTCTGGAGTAGCTAGGATTACAGCTGCATGCCACCATGCCTGGCTAGTTTTTTGTTTTTCTTTTTTTAAGTAGAGACAAGGTTTCACCATGTTGGCCAGGCTGGTCTTGAACTCCTGACCTCAAGTGATTGGCCTGCTTTAGCCTCCCAAAGTTCTGGGATTATAGACGTGAGCTATCATACCTGGCTGTCTGCTATTTTTCTAATGATGTGGCTCTAATTGTGTAGTTGTTATAAAGCGTTGAGTATAGTTTTTTAGTTTCCTGCATTCTCTTTCTTGGGTATTTGCTTCCACAAACTAATCTGAATAGAATGGAAATAGATTCATAAAATTATTTAAGAGTGAAAGGACCTTACCATTGATTTGCCCGTAAAACCATTTAAAGGAATCATAGGGCCATTATGAATGTCATTGATGCATATACTTTAAAAAATCTACCAAGTACTAAATGCTAAGTGTGCTATAAATATTTAGGTAGAACTTACCACTAATTCATCATTATTTAATTCTAATCCTTGCCCTGCCTAATTTACTTTATTCTTTGTTATGCTGTGGGGGGTATTAAAGCTCTTCCTTTCCTTGTTTGTAATTAGCTATGTTCTGGCTTCAGAAATTTTTCAGGCCGGGCACGGTGGCTCAAGCCTGTAATCCCAGCACTTTGGGAGGCTGAGGCGGGTGGATCACGAGGTCAGGAGATCGAGACTATCCTGGCTAACATGGTGAAACCCCGTCTCTACTAAAAATACAAAAAATTAGCCGGGCACGGTGGCGGGCACCTGTAGTCCCAGCTACTTGGGAGGCTGAGGCGAGAGAATGGTGTGAACCCGGGAGGCGGAGCTTGCAGTGAGCCGAGATCACGCCACTGCACTCCAGCCTGCGAGACACAGCGAGACTCCGTCTCAAAAAAAAAAAAAAAAAAAAGAAATTTTTCAGATGGGGTAATGAAAAACAAGGAATTCAAATCTAATCACTGTATAATTTAGAGGCACTTTAGCTATTTCTTCAGCCCCATTTTTGTGACATAATAAGATAAACTAAGTACTCTTTATGTTTGTAAATGTACAGGTTTTGCTATGAGTCAACCATACTCTGAAAGTTGAGTCATGCTTATAATCCCAGCACTTTGGGAGGCCAAGGCAGGTGGATCACGAGGTCAGGAGTTCGAGACCAGCCTGGCCAACATGATGAAATCTGGTCTCTACTAAAAATGCAAAATTAGTCGGGCATGGTAGTGCATGCCTGTAGTCCCAGCTACTCAGGAGACTGAGGCAGGAGAATTGCTTGAACCCGGGAGCCGGAGGTTGCAGTGAGCCAAGATTGTGCCACTGCACTCCAGCCTGGGTGACAGAGCAAGACTCTATCTCAGGAAAAAAGTAAAAAGTTCAGACATTTTTCTTACAGAAATGTTAAAATATGGTTGATCCAGGAATTTTAACCCTCTTTAATGCTCCTCAGGTTAAACCCTGCCTCGAAGGGTAAATGTAACACCTAAATATACTTTCTTTTCTGGAATAGAGTTGTAAAACAGATAGCACCCACATTTCTCACAACATCTTTTTGTGTTTGAACACTCTTAAACTGGGGTTCCTATGACTGCCTGCCTAGAGGCTTTTGCTGGAATCTGTGGAACAGATTTGTACATAATCAAAATTTAATTTAAATAAATAAATAACCAGAAACACTGATGAATAGCAGTTACTGGTGAATTACTATATTTAAGTTGTTTTTGTGTTTTTCTTTCTTTCTTTTTAAAGTGTGTGCAAATGATTCTGTTATCCCTCAAATCTGTGGTCCTGGGACGTGGTTGACTCCATTTCTTCAAGCAGTCTACCTCTTTGTACAGTATATCATTATGGTTAATCTTCTTATTGCATTTTTCAAGTAAGAATTTTGTTCAATTGCTTATTATAATAAGATGATTTAATGTGCAATTCTATATGTTTTGAAGGAAATTTATAGAACTTAAAATCTAAAAATTATATTGGCTTAAACTACTAAAATTATATTTGAAAAATTACAAATAGGAGATGCTTTTCCTAATCAAATGAGTTCTAAATTTTAAGTTTGATTATCTTTCAACATGCAGTTTTCTTTATAAATTTAGTCGTCATTGGGATTTTTCCTCGGTTGCCAACAAATATGCATTCAATATAGAAAATTCATCCATAATTCCACTGTTAATATCTGGGTGTACACCTTTCTATCATTTTTTTTGCAAATATATATAAGCCATTTTTCTTTTCAAAAATAATATTTTCATTTAATTTATTTAGTTTTGAGACAGAGTCTCCCTCTGTCACCCAGGTTGGAGTGGCACAATCTTGACTCACTGCAACCTTCGTTTTCCGGGTTCAAGCGATTCTCGCACCTCAGCCTCTCGAGAAGCTGGGATTACAGGTGTGCACCACCACGCCTGGCTGATTTTTTCTGTATTTTTAGTAGAGATGAGATTTCACCATGTTGGCCAGGCTGGACTTGAACTCCTGGCCTCATGTGATCCATCCACTTCAGCCTCCCCAAGTGCTGGGATTACAGGCGTAAGCCTCAGTGACTAGCCTATTTTTATGTTTTATGTACTGTTTTATAACTAAGCAAAGCATCATGAACGTTATTTCAGATAAACAAATGTTCTTCTCCAGTCTGTTTTTAATGGCTACCTGATACTCCATGATATAGACCATAGTTTTTCAATCCAGTATGTTATATTGGTCAATTAGATTGTTTGTAATTCTTCTCCTAAACATCACATTGTAGTTAAATCTGTGAGCAAAACTTGCTTGTTTAGAATGTTTTTCTAAAAGCAGGGCTGTTCAGTATATGTACTTTTAGGGCTTTTTGCATTTAAGTCTAAATAGGCCTGTTTCCTCAACTCTCTACCCATACTAGTTTTTTTAATGGTTGCCAATTTGATAGTAAATAAAAAAATTTATTTTATTTTTTGAGACAACCTGTTGCCCAGGCTGGAGTGCAGCGGCACTATCACAGCTCACTGTAGGCTGTTCCATCTGGGCTCAAGCAGTCCCTCCTGTCTCAGCCTCCACAGTAGCTGGGACTACCGGCATACACCATCACGCCTGGCTGACTTTTTTGTTTTTAAATAGACAGAGTCTCACTATGGTGCCCAGGCTCGTCTTCAACTCCAGGCCTCAAGCACTCCTCCTGCCTCTCGGCCTTCCAAAGTGCTAGGATTATAGACGTGAACCACCATGTCCAGCCAGGATTTTGTTTTTTAAAATTTGCACTTATTTGATTACTAATAAGATTGAGTATTTTCTTATGTCTTACCCATTTACATGAAATATTTTAAATTTTTTAAATTATTTTTTTCTGCTGAGTGTTAATCTTTTCCAGTTTCTCGTTTGCTATTAGTTTTGTTAGAAGTATATTTTTTTGAATCCTTATTTAGTACAGAATTACAATGAAATCATCAGTATTTAAAACTTTAAGAGATGATTAGCAAAGTTTATTTTATTTTTTTTCATTATTTCTCTAGCAATGTGTATTTACAAGTGAAGGCAATTTCCAATATTGTATGGAAGTACCAGCGTTATCATTTTATTATGGCTTATCATGAGAAACCAGTTCTGCCTCCTCCACTTATCATTCTTAGCCATATAGTTTCTCTGTTTTGCTGCATATGTAAGAGAAGAAAGAAAGATAAGACTTCCGATGGACCAAGTAAGTAAACTGTATTAAGGCAAACATTTTCATTTTATTACTTCTTAGTTTTACACTGAAGACTATATATTGATTTTATTCAAAAATGACTTAGTGGGTTAATGTTATGGTAAAGGCTTTTGTTAAATTTGCCTGAAGATAAAGGAATTTTTAAGTGCAATATGATATCTATAGAAATGGATTTAACATTAAACTTCATTATGAGAATGGCATCTCTGTTTCTGTTAAAATGGTAGTGTAAACCTAACTTCTTTGCTGTTCTACAAACCATTTTTACAGCTCTGTAAACAGTAACAATTTTAGTATATTCTGTGTGTGTGAGACTAATCGTACTGTGTCAAATTATGCTTAAAATGGTATAGGGACTTTCAAATTGGTTCTTAAATTTCTCTGAGTAGATACTTGAGGGAGAGGTATGAGAGAGACAGGGGAAGGATGTTGTATAGGAAAAGGAAATCAGAAGAGGAGGAGGAAGTACCTGATCGTATTCTGTTGACATCACACTGGTGAAGCAAAAAAGAAAGATACTTGTCTAGTGCTTTAGAAGCATAGAAGTAAAAGTTTAAAAAGTGCAGATGATGGATGTAGTCTTAGAAACCCTGAATAATTCATAAGAATTATGAGCTAAAGTTGATACCTTGACAGCTCTTCATTGATTTTCTTCTTTTCCTCCCATAGAACTTTTTTTAACAGAAGAAGATCAAAAGAAACTTCATGATTTTGAAGAGCAATGTGTTGAGATGTATTTCAATGAAAAAGATGACAAATTTCATTCTGGGAGTGAAGAGAGAATTCGTGTCACTTTCGAAAGGTTCAGAAGCCCTTTAGTTAAAATCAATTATATGTCAAAATGGGATCTATTAGTTATATCTCTTTTAAATGGTCATTGTTAAATTTATTTTGTCAAACAATAAGTTTAGTTATAGTTTTACATTATATATTGGAAAGATAGTTCAGTTCTGTTAATACTTCATATAAGTCAGTTGGTCAGTCTCTTATTTTTTTACCCTAGTTACAGAAGATAGAAGAGTTACTGTTCTTTACTGTTTAGAGGGAGAAAAGTAAAACTATCCTCAGTATTTTACAGGATTTCTTTTACTGTTGTTATTATTATTATTATTATTATTTTTTTGAGACAGCGTCTCGCTCTTTTGCCCCGGCTGGAATGCAGTGACACAATCTCGGCTCACTGCAACTTCCACCTCCCGGGTTCAAGTGATTCTCCTGCCTCAGCTTCCTGAGTAGCTAGGATTACCGGCGTGCACTACAACACCTGGCGAATTTTTATATTTTTGGTAGAGACAGGGTTTCACCATGTTGGCCATGCTGGTCTCGAACTCCTGACCTTGTGATCTGACCGCCTCAGCCTCCCAAAGTGCTGGGATTACAGACGCAAGCCACTGCGCCTGGCCAGCATTTCTTTTTTTCTGTTGACTTTGCTACATTCTGGAAGCATATGGTGTTTGGTATAGTTACAGTAACAGTAATGGTAGTTCTGTGTATATGTAGCTGTATATACATTATTTTGTGTTACTTTGATGTGGGGTAATTGGAGTAAGTAGCCTGTGGAACAAAAATATTTTTTGAAATCTTTCATTTTAGTGTAAGATTAGCACTGGATCCTTCTTAAACATAAGGTAGGCCTTGTATAATTAAATAACTGTACCTTGGCCAGGCGCAGTGGCTCAAGCCTGTAATCCCAGCACTTTGGGAGGCCACACGGCGGATCAGGCCGGTAGACGAGATCATTCACAACATGCGAAACCCCGCCCGCCGGGGTAACATAAAAAGCGCTCATGCCGTGGCTCAAAGCCTGTAATCCCAGCACTTTGGGAGGCCGTAGGTGGATCAACAGTCGCAGCGATCGGGTTCATCCTGGCTAACATGGTGAAACCCTGCCTCTACTAAAAATACAAAAAACTATCGGCGAGGTGGCGGCTTCGTAGTCCCAGCTACTCGGGAGGCTGAGGCAGGAGAATGCATGCGAACCCGGAGCAGAGCTTGCAGTGAACTAAGATAGCACCACTGCACTCCAGCCTGAGCAATGAGCAAGACTGGGCTCCCAAAAATTACAAAAAACTAGCCGAAGCCAGGTGGCGGAAGGCTCTGTAGTCCTACTGAGGTAGGAGAATGGCGCGAACCTCGGGAGGCGGAGCTGCAGGAGCTGAGATCCGCCACTGCACTCCAGCCTGGGCAACAGATGCAGACTGTCTCAAAAAAAAAAAAAATAACTGTACTTTATTTTATATCTTGCTTAAATGCATGTACAATTTTCTCTTTATCATTATTATTTGAGGCTACAAAATAAAATTCTAAGTTTTTTTTTTCACATTTGTAAAAAAGGCTTATTTCTCTCCTACAGAGTGGAACAGATGTGCATTCAGATTAAAGAAGTTGGAGATCGTGTCAACTACATAAAAAGATCATTACAATCATTAGATTCTCAAATTGGCCATTTGCAAGATCTTTCAGCCCTGACGGTAGATACATTAAAAACACTCACTGCCCAGAAAGCGTCGGAAGCTAGCAAAGTTCATAATGAAATCACCCGAGAACTGAGCATTTCCAAACACTTGGCTCAAAACCTTATTGATGATGGTCCCGTAAGACCTTCTGTATGGAAAAAGCATAGTGTTGTAAATACGCTTAGCTCCTCTGTTCCTCAAGGTGATCTTGAAAGTAATAATCCTTTTCTTTGTAATATTTTAATGAAAGATGACAAAGATCCCCAGTGTAATATATTTGGTCAAGACTTACCTGCAATACCCCAGAGAAAAGAATTTAATTTTCCAGAGGCTGGTTCCTCTTCTGGTGCCTTATTCCCAAGTGCTGGTTCCCCTCCAGAACTGCGACAGAGACTGCATGGGGTAGAACTCTTAAAAATATTTAATAAAAATCAAAAATTAGGCAGTTCATCTAATAGCATACCACATCTGTCATCCCCACCAACCAAATTTTTTGTTAGTACACCATCTCAACCAAGTTGCAAAAGCCACTTGGAAACAGGAACCAAAGATCAAGAAACTGTTTGCTCTAAAGCTGCAGAAGGAGATAATATAGAATTTGGAGCATTTGTAGGTAAGTTTGGCAAATTCATATTTGTATATCAATATTACTTTTCACCTTAGAAATAAAAATTATCACCTTAGAAATAATAAAAACATACTGTATTACAAGTCAGTATCTTTTCATAGAGTATAATTATAAAAATTTTTTAAAGAATCAGACACCTGTGATTCTGGTACTTTGGGAGGCTGAGCAGGCAGGATTGCTTCAGCCCAGGAGTCGAGGACCAGCCTAAGCAACATAGCAAGACGCCATCTCTACAAAAAATTTTTAAAAGTAGTCAGGCGCAGTGGCATGTGCCTGAAGTACCAGCTACTCAGGAGGCTTAGGCAGGCGAACCACTTGCACCCAGAAGCTCAAGGCTGCAGTGGGCTGTGATCACACAACTGTGCTATAGTGTGTGTGATAGAATGAGACCCTGTCTCTAGAAATGAAATGGGAAAAAAAAAAAAAAAATCAGAAGTATGGGAAATAGACTGACTTAGGCTATAAGAGTTATTTTGGCATATAACCTCTTTGATGGAATTTTAGGTTCTGTCTTTTGAGTTTGAATATCTTCAGTTGGGTTTCATCAACTCCTGTTGAAAACTTAAGTGATTCTTAAGTGTTAAGTAGTTGGAGAACCTCCTAGGGGAGGTTAGAATCAACTGGAAAAGAACAGTGCCCTGTAAATAGATAACCATATAATTTTTTTACCCAAACCAAGACACTTTAAAAGTGAAAGAGTGCACTATTAATAATTATTATCAGAACAACAACGGAAATCTAGGAATCTACTGGGAAAATTAGTATTTATGGTCTACCTATTTATGTATTCACAGAGGAGAACATTTTAAAAAGGAATGACTTATTCTTATACCTGTGATAGCTTAAATAAGACAGTATTTATTTTGGCAGTAACACATTAAAGACCTTAGTGAAAACTTTCATGCATAGAGATTGTTCAGACAGTATGTTAATAAGCCCATGGAAAATTGCCACATTAAGGCCAGCCTAGGAAGTTATCTAGGCACTAAACGTGTTGATATTTACTTCTAGGCTATATGGGATTCACTCTAGATACATAGATATACAACTTTTCCTACATTAAATGTATTCCTTTTTTTGAAATTTAAGACAGAGTCTCCCTCTGTCGCCCAGGCTGGAGTGCAGTGGCACAATCTCGGCTCACTGCAGCCTCTGCCTCCTGGGTTCGAGCGATTCCCCTGCCTCAGCCTCCTGAGTAGCTGAGATTACAGGCACGCGCCACCACACCCAGCTAATTTCCAGTTTATTTTTAAAAATGCATTTTAGCCTGTTTTTTAATGTATTACCAGTGGGGTATATGTTTATATCATATATATTTTCTCGACATGTATATCATATAGGAAAATTTATGTATCTATATATCTAGAGTGAATTCCATATAGCCTAGCAGTAAATATCAGCATGTTCAGTGCCTAAATAACTTGCTGGCTGGCCTTAATGTGGAGATTATTCATGGGCTTATTATAACATGTTGTCTGAACAATCTCTGTGTGTGAAACAGTTTTCATTAAGGTAATTAAAGTGTTATTGCCAAAATATTTTTTTTCTGTTCTTGTTTAAGTTATAGGCATAAGAATAAATCATTCCTTTTTGGTTGATTATCCGTATATATGTAATACTTTTATATATTTTTTATTAATAGTAAAAATGCTTGGTCCCCTTGTTTCTTTTAAATTTCGAGCTATTTATTCATATCACATGTTGGTTTCTTTTATAAGGACTTTGGCTTTTAACGTTAGTGTAAACTTAACTATAATCTTGGCCAGGTGCAGTGGCTCAGGCCTATAATCCCAGCAGTTTGGGAGGCCAAGGCAGGCGGATCACGAGGTCAGGAGTTCAAGACCAGCCTGGCTAACATGGTGAAACCCCATCTCTACTAAAAATATAAAAATTAGCTGGGCTTGGTGGCGCGTACCTGTAGTTGCAGCTACTCAGGAGGCTGAGGCAGGAGAATTGCTTGAACCCAGGAGGCAGAGGTTGCAGTGAGCCAAGATCATGACACTGCACTCCAGCCTGGGCAACAGAGTGAGACTCGTTCTCAAATTAAAACAAAAAACAAAGAACTATAACCTTCACCAGCTTCTTGGCAATTTTCAATTTTATTTATCAAAAGAGCTAAAGGAGACTGCAAAGCCATCAAATGTACTTGAAAAGCAGCATAAATCTATTGTTTTTATAAACTTTAAGCAATGCCATTATTTTGGTGAAGAAAAATAAAAATTTCTCATTGCAATCTCTTTTTTTCTATTAAAGGACACAGAGATAGCATGGATTTACAGAGGTTTAAAGAAACATCAAACAAGATAAAAGAAATACTATTCGTAAGTAAATCCTTATTAAAACATCCACAGTTTTTATTTTACTATCTTGATGTTTAGTTCAAAATTTAATTAAACGTTTTTTCAGTAAAAATACAGTTGTAGCAGATATCATCATTAACATGCTGATACCAAATATTTGAAGCTGTCCTCAATTTGAAAAAACGAACAATTGAGGAACATGAAAAGGTACAAATAGCTTGCATAGTTATAGTAATTAAATAGCAAACATCACCTATTTAACATTTCTCTCTCTCTCTCTTTTTTTTTTTTTCTTTTCTTTTCTTTTTTTTTTTTCTTTTTTTGAGACGGAGTCTGCTCTGTGGCCCAGGCTGGAGTGCAGTGGCACGATCTCGGCTCACTGCAAGCTCCGCCTCCCGGGTTCACGCCATTCTCCTGGCTCAGCCTCCCAAGTAGCTGGGACTACAGGCGCCCACAACCGCGCCTGGCTAATTTTTTGTATTTTTAGTAGAGACGAGGTTTCACCATGGTCTCGATCTCCTGACCTTGTGATCCGCCCGCTGTGATCCGCCCGCCTCGGCCTCCCAAAGTGCTGGGATTACAGGCGTGAGCCACCGCGCCCGGCTCTTTTTTTTTTTTTTTGAGATGGAGTCTTGCTGTCACCCAGGCTGGAGTGCAGTGGCACAATCTCAGCTCACTGCAACCTCTACCTCCCGGGTTCAAGTGATTCTCCTGCCTCAGCCTCTTGAGTAGCTGGGATTACAGGTGCACGCCACCATACCTGGCTAATTTCTGTATTTTTAGTAGAGATGAGGATTTACCATGTTGTCCAGGCTAGTCTCAAATTCCTGACCTCAAGCGATCCATCCACCTTGGCCTCCCAAAGTGCTGGGATTACAAGTGTAAGCCACTGTGCCCGGCCTACATTTCTTTTTCTAAAGTTTCTTCTCCCCATATGTTTTCCACTGATTAAATACTTAATGAGCTCACTCTTCCCAGATCCAAAAGTTTTATTAGAACATGACCCTGACTCTTAGAAACCTATTGTCTAGCAGGAAGAAGCTGTATATTATGTACAAATGCAAGATAATTCAATAAATGTTTGTTAAATAAGTTTCAAAATATATAGGACAGCTGGCAAAAACGGTGTATTTCTTGCCTGCAAGTTAGTTTTATTTCTTAAATGTTGCTATCATATATTGTGGCTATTTAAAGCCTTAAGAGTAGTAACGTGGCTACACCAAGATAATTAAAAACACCTAGAAAGGTGTTAAGCTTCTCTAGCCCTTAAAGAACTTACACTATGGAAATGTTAAGTGACATACACAGTGAAAACAGGACCTTTCCTAAAGCTAGAACCAAGTCAATGATAATGACATAGGAGTTTCTATGAATGATTTACTTTTTATGTGATCCAAGTTAATTATGTAATTGCTATCAGGCCATATTACTTACTCCCCTACATATAAAAAGTAGACTCAAATGCATTTTTGTATTGTAACATTTTGTATTTTTATTATCATATATTTTGATTAAAGTATTGTACTAAATCAATTAATATCAACTAGATATTGATAACTTGGAATTTAATTCGTTATTATAAGCAAATTGAGGTGTAATGATTACCTAGGTTTTTTCCTTTCTGTATTTGCCTTTAAGTTTGAGAATAGTTGCAGTTTTCTTACCTCAAATAGGAACAGCAGAATGATGTAAGAAATGTGATTATGGAGTATACAGAGATGCCTAAATATGAGGTAAACTCTCTTTAGTATATGCAGAAGTCAGAAAGTCAGCAAGATGGAGAAAATAGGTGTAGGTTCAGTGGACCTCTCATAAGGACTGTAATTCGTAGTGTTTTCTAGCCATTTTAATTATGGCATATTTAGACTGAGAGAGCTAAATAAATGGATCAAGTTCTCTTAGGTAGCCTTAGCTGACACATGATAAAAAGAGAAAGAAGAAAAACAGGAATGAGACTAGGAAGTAGGAAGAACAGACTGCTGTCTACCAAATTGGTTTTATAATTATTGCAATATGACTTATGGAATATCTGTAATCCATATAGGATTGAAGTAGATTTTATAGGTAAATGAAATGTTTTATGGACTTTCGTAAGTTTTAGTAAAGCTGTTTACAATGTAGAACTATTTAAACCTAAGTTCATCACATTTTCTTTACACAAATTATTGCCACACCTCTAGTGGTATTGTTTTGCTATTGTGAAGCACTTGGTATAGATAAGACATAAAACTTAGGATAAATGGGCATTTCTTAATGGGAAAAGGTAAAGCATCAGAGCTTTCCCACAGATTTCACCTTTTTAATAATGAACTTAAAGAGGAATGTGCTGAAAATGTTTTAGTGGTAGGTACTCCTTAATAAAGCAAGACATTGCAAGTTTCTGTGAGTTAGCAGAAAAGCAGTAGCTGTGTTTTGATTTAAACAACTTTTTTCTTTTCAGACAGAGCAAGACTCCATCTCAAAAAAAAAAAAAAAGCAGTATTTATTGAGCCAGTAAAGCCGTCAGGGCTTTCCAAACACATAAATAATGGAAAAATATTAAGGGAAAATGTAGAGATTTAAATACCTAAAAAACATAGTCAAAAGAAATTTGAAAAACAAATTGCAATTTGACAGATAGTAAGCATATAGATAACCTTGTTGTATAAATAGCTCATACGAATCAATAAGAAAGTTACCATGATCCCCAAAAGGAAATAGTTCCCCCACCATTAATGTTATCAGTGTGTCAAGATACATGTAAGATAATAGCTTCTTTGAATTCATAATGGTTTCATTTTTTCTCCACAGTTTTGTATATTTTTCCAACTTTTTAATGAGGCTTTTTGTTTTGTTTTGTTTTTTGTTTTTTTCTTGAGACTGAGTCTCATTCTGCCACCAGGCTGGAGTGCAGTGGCTTAATCTTGGCTCACTGCAACCTTTGCCTCCTGGGTTTGAGCGATTCTCCTTCCTCAGCCTCCCAAGTAGCTGGGACTACAGGCGTGTGCCACCACACCCAGCTGATTTTTGTATTTTTAGTAGAGATGGGGTTTCACCGTATTGGCCAAGATGGTCTCGATCTCTTGAACTCATGATCCTCCCGCCTCAACCTCCCAAAGTGCTGGAATTACAAGTGTGAGCTACCACACTCAACCTGAGTTTTTATTATTATAAAAAATTCATTTGGATGGATTTATGAACAGTAGGCAAATAAGGTGTTTTGGTGCAGTTTTTGAAATTGGCATTGAAGAAAATAACCATAATCTATAATATACCCATCAGTGTCCAGGTAGAATAAAGCGTATTGAGCTAAATAGATCAAGGGACTCTTATACTACTTAGAATAATGGGTTGAAATTTAGTTCAGTTGTTTTCAAATTGTATATATGTACAATATTTGCAGAATAACAATACTTCTGAAAAGACTTTGAAACGAGTGAGTTCTCTTGCTGGATTTACTGACTGTCACAGAACTTCCATTCCTCTTCATTCAAAACAAGGTGAGTATTTTGACTACATGAATAGTGTTAGAAAACATACTCATTTACACTTTATAAATGTATTTTATGTTTGTCAAACACGTGAGCAGTGAATGGTACAGGAGTCAGAAGATGAAAATTCTGGTCTTCCATAGTTACTGTAACCTTGAATAAGTCGTAATCCTAGCATTCATTAGAATGTTATTAGAATATTTTTTAAAAAATTGTTTATTCTGTAAAGATGGAATAGAAAAACTTTTTATAAATCTACTTTTAGCTTTTACAGATGTATCTGTTCATCTGTATCATCTGTTTTAATCTGTATCATCATTTATTCAACATATTTTTCTAGTTTAACTTTTAAAAATAATACATTTTTGGTTCAAAATTAAAATACAAACACTCTGAAAATTTTCCCTCTCACTCTGTTCCCCCATGTAACCACTATTTGTCTACCCTTTAGAGTTTCTTGCTTATACAATCATGTATGACAGTACAATCTTATACCTCTCATTTTTTACACGAAAGGTCACAGACAATACATGTTGCCTTGTACCATTAATTTTTCATTTACTATATTGTGGTGATGTTTCCATATCATAATTTTTTTATAAGTCAAAGTTATATATGCACATCCTTGAAAAGTTGAATAATTATAAAGGTTCCTTAAGAAAAATAGTACTACATTGTCCAGCTCACCATCACTTCTTTCATTTTTCTTTGGCATACTGAATTCAGCAACGCATATTATGACCAAATTGGGTTTATTCCAGGAATGAAAGTTGTCTTTACATTCAAAAATATAATTATGGTGATGCATGATAATAGCAGATTAAAGGAGAAAAATCATGAGATCATCTTAACAGCTGCAGAGAAGGTATCTGATTAACATTCAGTATTCATTCGTAATCTCAAAAAGGATATCAACAAAAAGTTATCACGAAGCATCAAATTTCATAGTGAACTATTGAAAGCCCAAGATGGGGAGCAAGACAAGGATTCTGACTGTTACTGTTTCTGATGCCAGAGCAATAAAGCAAGTAAAATGGTAAAGGGGGCCGGTTGGCTCACGCCTGTAATCCTAGCACTTTGGGAGGCCGATGCGGGTGGATTACCTGAGGTCAGGAGTTCAAGGCCAGCTTGGTTAACATGGCGAAACTCCATCTCTGCTAAAAATACAAAAATTAGCCAGGTGTGGTGTTGCACACCTGTAATCCCAGCTACTCGGAAGGCTGAGGAAGGAGAATAGCTTGAACCCAGAAGATGGAGGTTGCAGTGAGCCAAGATCGCACCACCGCATTCCAGCCTGTGCAATGGGAGCGAGACTCCATCTCAAAAAAAAAAAAGAGAGAAAGAAAAGAAAAAGAAATGGTGGAAGGATTAGGAGGGAAGAAAAAGAATTCTCAGTATTTAAGATAACATAAATGTTATTTTTGAGCTCGTATGCTTATATGGGTTGAGCATCCAAAAATCTGAAATGCCCCAAAATCCGAAATTTTTGAGTACTGACTGAAAGGAAGTGGTCATTGGAGCATTTCAGATTTCAGATTTTCAGATGCTTTCCTGGGTGAGTATAGTGCAAATCTTCCAAAAATTTTTTTAAGAAAAACAGAAATCTGAAACACTTCTGATCCCAAGCATTTCTGGTAAGTGATACTCAACCTACCTGTATTGCAGCATCCTCATATTTCAGTTTTAGGCCATGTCTGTTGACCTTCCACTAAAGAAGAGAAGAATTGAACTCTTTTCTCACTCTGTATTCCCAGAACGAATGAACAAACGAACACACACACACGCACACTTGTTCACCTTTTTCCACCAAGTATAGCTACAGTTTTGGTTAGGTCAACACTCTAGGTTCTCTGATATTTAACCAAATTTCTTCATGATATTCAGAATATAATGTATTCTGTCAGTTTCATCATATTGAAAACATTTTGCCCAGAGTCTTCTAATATATCTCAGTCTGGTCTTTTTGTCCTCTGCACCTGGAATACACATTTTGTTCTGAGATTTTCCTTTCTTCATTCTGAGGTTTTCCTTTATTGTACTGTAAAATTGTAAGCTTTCTTTAAGTTGATTTGTAACTTAATGTCCTGACTTTTTTTGGAAGTAGGCTTAATTCTAAAGTTCATTTCAGATAAACAAGATATGACAACAAAGGTATTATCATAAATTGGGGAAAAGGATTATTCATTGCAGCATTGTTTATCACAGGAAGAGATTGGAAACAGATCAAATGTCCATCAGTAGGAGTTTGTTTGAATACATTACTGTATATCCAGTATGAAATAAAGAGAGCATCAAAAGATAATTGGAAATCTCTGTTCTTCTGTAGAAAATCTCTAAGCTGGCTAGGCGCAGTGGCTCACTCCTGTAATCCCAGCACTTTGGGAGGCTGAGGTGGGTGGATCACCTGAGGTCAGGAGTTTGAGACCAGCCTGACCAACATGGAGAAACCCAGTCTCTACTGAAAACAAAATTAGCTGGGCATAGTGGCACATGCCTGTAATCCCAGCTATTCTGGAGGCTGAGGCAGGAGAATTGCTTGAACCCGGGAGGCAGAGGTTGCGCCACTGCTCTCTAGCCTGGGCAACAAGAACGAAACTGTCTCCAAAAAAAAAAAAAAAAAAAATCTCTAAGCTTAAAGTTCAAAAAAAACAAAAACCTCAAGACATATATATTTCCCTGCCATTTATGTTAAATATTGGCAGGGGTATGTGTACACACATACAAATATCCTAGGAAGAATATACAAGAAATGAATTATCTTTACTGCCCCCAGTCAGGGTTACTTGGGAACAGAAGGGAGGTAAATATGTTTTTACTTCATACTCTCATTTATTGTTGCCTTTTCACAATAGTTTACTCAAAATAAATTGAGTAATTTATGGGCCTCATGTACCTGTTGTGTTCAGCATGTTGAGGAAAGTTTGAGTTATCTTATGAAGGTTATACTCTGCCTGGAATACTTTGTGTTTGGTTAGTTGGTATTCATAAAACTTCAGTTGTATAGCTTTTTTATGTTTTTAAATTTTCTTGCAGCAGAAAAAATCAGTAGAAGACCATCTACCGAAGACACTCATGAAGTAGATTCCAAAGCAGCTTTAATACCGGTTTGTAGATTTCAACTAAACCGATACATATTATTAAATACATTAAACTTTTTTAGGTAAGATCTACAAAGTGGTGATATTTGGGACTATATCAAAAATTCAAAAAAATTTTTCTTAGAAAACTGACTTTAGCAAAATAGCAGTTACAGAAAAGTTTCTTCTTACAGTGAATAATCAGGAATTTTAAAGAAAAATGTATGCAGAATAAAGGCAGAAATCTCTTTGTTTGAATTGAAGCTAATTATATGAACTCATTTCCAGCTAATTGCGATAATAATTGATTTTGCAAATTCCCTTTAAAAGCATACACTGACAAGACAAAAAGCTCAGGAAAAGACAAAAATTACTCCTTTAAAATCAAGTATATATAAGTCAGTTCTCATAATTTTGCTCAAGAAAATATTGACTTACATTCAAAATATATCTGTTCTGGCATAGAGAGATTATGTTGTTAAAATCATGTTATTGAAAAAAGTTATTTCAGTGGGGAAAGAGGTTAGTTAAAGAGATTCACAGTAACAAATCCTCCTTTCTGGAGGGACTCTTCCTGACCCTGAGCTGCACAACGTTGCAACAAATTAAAGCTTTGCCAAAGATGACCTCACAATGGCAATTTAGAACTCGTGGGAGTCAACTTACATAAACGGTATTTGATTTCTGATAAGATAGTGGAATTATTGGTTACAGATGACAAAATAAGTATGTTTAAAGTGATTATAGACATAAAAAAGTTTTAAATATAAAACATGAGAAAAGGAGGAGATACTATTAAAAAAGACTGGCAAATTTGAAAAAACTAGAAATTAAAAAAAAACTCAGTGGGGGCTGAGTGCGGTGGCTCAGTAATCCCAGCACTTTGGGAGGCTGAAGTGGGTGGATCACTTGAGATCAGGAGTTCAAGACCAGCCTGGCCAACATGACAAAATACTGTCTCTACTAAAAATCAAAAATTATCTGGGTGTGGTGGCACATGCCTGTAATCCTGCTACTTGGGAGGCTGAGGCAGGAGAATCTCCTGAACCAGGGAGGTGGAGGTTGCAGTGAGCAAGATTGCACCACTGCACTCCAGCCTGGGCTTCAGAGTGAAACTCCATCTCAAAAAAAAAAAAAAAAAGCCCCCACTCAGTGGGAGTTATAATTAACAGATTAGGCACATCTGAAGGGGCAATTACTAAACTGGATCAGAATGCAACACAGAACTGTAATTAAATGGATTAAAGTAATAATAATAAATTGTCCACAAGATGATTAAAGTAAAAAAAAAGATAAACTACATAATAAGGTGGAAAATATGTTCAAGGTAAAGAGATATGGAAGACAGATCTAACTGGCCTTGAGAGAGTAGACAAAATATGAAGAGATTAGAAATGGTTTAGAATTTTACAAAATGATGAAATATGTGAAGATTCAAATTCAGGCAGAATGAGTCTCAAAGTGAGTAAGTAAAAATAAACCCACACCTAGGAACATTATAAAACTGCAGAATAAAAACCATATGCACATACACACAACAAAGGCAGCAGTGAAATACACCTAAATGTCATGAGCATTCACAGCTTACATGCTTTTAATGTTTCTGTTTATATTTTGATGTTTATTTGGCAAGGGTCACATATTATTTTTAGAATCACAGAAACAAATGTGTGTGTGTGTGTGTGTGTATATATATATATATTTTTTTTTTTGGAGATGGAGTCTCACTCTGTCACCCAGGCTGGAGTGCAGTGGCACGATCTTGGCTCACTGCAACCTCTGCCTCCTATGTTCAAGTGATTCTCCTGCCTCAGCCTCCCAAGTAGCTGGGATTATAGGAACCCGCCACCACGCCCAGCTGATTTTTGTATTTTTAGTAGAAGCGGGGTTTCACCAGGTTGGCCAGGCTGGTCTTGAACTCCTGACCTCAGGTGATCCACCCACCTTGGCCTCCCAAAGAGCTGGGATTATAGGTGTGAGCCACCACGCCTGGCCACAAATGTATATTTTAAGAGAATAGAATTGTCTTCAAACAATATAAAAATTCATAAAGAATAGAAAGACTATGTTGTGGGAAATAACAAAATTTTTTATTCCACTTTGTTGAATAGCCTTATGGTAGTTACAGTTATAATAAATAAATTTATTGTTTTATGAAACAAGAACTTTATGTTAATTTTTTAGCCTTTCATTCTTAAAATATAAGAAAAAAGTTAAACAGTTGTGCTTCATCTAGAGATTTTGGTCTTTAAAGTTTTTGTGTGTGTGTGTGTTTTTTTTTTTTTAACCTAAGGATTGGTTACAAGATAGACCATCAAACAGAGAAATGTAAGTAAGCCTTTTCTCACCATTAGCTTGAAAAGTATCATAGTTATTGAATGTTGTCTTTTTTCCTGCTCTTTGCATCATCTCTTTAACATTTCTTTATGAGTGTTGATGATTTATTCTAGCATCTCCTCTCTTCACATAGATGAGGTTAGGGGAACAAGTTTATTATGGGTTAACACATAAGTTAAAATTTATTTTCGTATAGTTGTACTATAATTACAACTCTACTAAGGTCTTCCTCATAGTGATGCAATTCTGATTTTATTATTTAGTCCTGTTTCTAACTTATTCCTGAATAAATTTGTTGAGAGACCTAGTTTGAGACTTTAGTTTTGTACTTGCTTGATTTCTCTATCCATCATTCTAATCAAACTTTGCATCTGCTTTTGGAAAGCACTTTGATGATTAGAGCAGTAATACACAGTATATATTAGAAAGCCTGCATACAGGAAGATCCACTAGAAAGCTGATGTGGTAATCCAAAACCGAAAGTGGAAACTATAGGCAATCTGACAGGTTATTGTCCCCAGAAGGTAAAACTTTTTGGTACAGATTAGACATAAGGGTAAAGACGAATCTAAGATAATCTCTGTGGTTCCATCCTAGGAATTAGTATTGTAGAATTCCAAAGGATATGGGGGAAAAAAAAAACAAGTCTTGTTTTGACACGCACCTGATACTGGAAGCATGGTAGAGTTATTCTCTCATATGGATTACTTGAGCAGAGAGGCTAATTTGGGGGAAATTTTTATTCTGCAGTGTTTTTCCCCCTTCTGTGAATCAGAAATAAATCTGGGTCAGGCATGGTGCTTCACACCTGTGATCCTAGCACTTTGGGAGGCCAAGGTGGGTGGATCGCTTGAGTTCAGGTGTTGGGGACCAGCCTGAGAAACATAGTGAGACCCCGTCTCTAAATTAGGTGGGCATAATGGTGTGCACTTGTGGTCCCAGCTACTGAGGAGGCTTGAGACAGAAGGATTGTTTGAGCGCAGGAGTAGTGAACCGTGATTGTACCACTTCACTCCAGCCTGGGCAACAGTGAGACCTAGTCTTAAAAAAGAAAAGAAATCTGAATCTATAGAGAAGAAAATAAACCTGGGCCACAGATAAGCAGCTGCTCAAATTGAGTTTCTTGACCCTGAAATGGCATTTGGAAGACCCACCTATAGTCAGACCTCTTCAAGGAATATTTTCTTTTATAACCAAAGCCATAGGATGTAAGTACAGAATAGGTACTTCAAGTTGGTGTTAATTCTGGTTTCTAACAGCAGAACATTGTCTTGCAGAATGCTGACCCTGATAATTACCCATAAAGGTGGAGTTGATTGGCAACCCTTTGAGTGCTGAGAAAAGAGTGATTGATTAGCAGCAGGCAAAGGAATGATGTTAGGTTCAAAATACTTTTTGTAAGAAAATGTTTCTATTAAGGTGAAAATCAACAGGAAACAACAGGGTCACATAGAATGTAGGAGCTGGAAAGTGACAAGGTTATTTACTCCGAAGGTCCTTTCTGGATCTGGTCCTTTCATTCCTGAGCAAGGATACATAGCTGTATAATGAAAGTGCTAACTCTCTAACCCGTTTTCCTTTATTCTCATTCTATTCTCTTTTCTGCTATACCTGTGTGTCTAATTGACACTGGAATCCTTGGAAGTAAAAGAACCTCCATTTGGTGCCAGTATATGTTGTTATAAATAAATACAGTGAACATTGGGAGAAATATTTTGCAACATTAGAAACTAAGAGGCAAAATGACATCTACTTACTTTTCTGTCAGTTCTTTGTTCATCAGTTCTATTGAAATATTTCTAGCATCCTGCAAAGTCATCTCAATGTATTGTTAAAGTACTGGAATGAATCTCCACAAATACAGAAGTTATGAAATACTTTATTAGTATAGAGCCTTCAATTTGGCACCAAACTACTAATAATATTTAGGCATAAATTGGAGATACAAGTTATTAATAAGGAGATAAATATGTATATATATATGGATATATATCTATGGATTGGGATTGGCTTAAGGGAAATGGCAGATATTCGGAGGGAATCATTATCAGAATTTCTTTAATATTTTTATACAATAATTGTATAAAATCAAAAAATTAAATGATAGCCAAAATTTATATCATAGCACAGCTTATACTATATTTTTTGGTGTTTCTTTAGGCCATCTGAAGAAGGAACATTAAATGGTGAGTCTGTGTGGTAGATTTAATGTGAAAAAAATGACAATCTTACATGATCCGTTATAGCAAACACCACATTATTCTAGGTAATACATTTTAGACTTCAAGCTAGAAAAAGCCAAGGTAGTGAAGAGTTCTTCCCTCATATAGTTTTTCCTTACTGTAGATGTTTCACAAACACATGAACCACCCTGTGAGTGATATCTGTTTACTGTCACACTTCCTCCCGCCACTTGGTCTCTGCTATACAGCCTGCTCCTTTTCTAATATTCCATCTGTTGTAACAAATGAAACTTTTAGTCAGCTGAGTTATTCTTGACCACCTTGACTTTGTACTCGCAAAGTCCTATTGCATTTACTTCCTACGTGTCTCTAAAATCCATCCTCCACTATACATCCCACTGCTCCTTTCAGCTTAGACCACTACTTTTTCAACCTTTTATCGAAGTGTATAGTTCATACAGAATAGTACAGAATTCAGTAAATTCTTACAAAGTAAGTATAGCCATGTAATCTGCACCTAAAAACAATTTTGCCTATATCCCTATTCCTTTGTTTCTACTTCTTACAGTCCCTCCCCCTAAAGCAATAGTTTCACCTATTTGGGGGGGGGGGGTGTGTGTGTGTGTGTTTGCATGTTTGTGCATATTGGCTATATAAATGAAATTATACAGTATATACTGTTTTGTGTCTTGCTTCTTCCTGTTAACATATTGTTATAAAATTCATCAGTATTGTTGTGGATAGTGGTAATTTGTGCATTCTCACTCCTATATAAAATTTCCTTATGTGAATATATTGAATTTACTTATCCATTCTGCTATTTGGTGGTCATTTCAGTAGCTTCCACTGTATGGTTATTATGATTTGCTGCTATAAGCATTCTTGTTCTTGTTGTTTGATAAACATATATATATTTATTATTGGCATATGCCTAGGAGTGGAATTGCTGAGTCAGAGTTAGCATGTGTTCACATTTGGTAATTACTGCCAAATAGGTTTTCAAAGTGATTATACCAGTTTGGGGTCCCTGCCTGTAGTTTTACTTCTTGTCTATGTTCTATTCTGCCACCAAAATGATTTTTCTTCCCCACCCCCGGGTGAGATGAAGTCTTGCTCTGTTGCCCAGGCTGGAGTAGAGAGTACAGTGGTGTGATCTTGGCTCACTGCAATCTCCGCCTCCCAGGTTCAGGCAATTCTCCTGCCTCAGCCTCCCGAGTAGCTGGGATTACAGGCGTGCACCACAACGCCTGGCGTTGTTTTTTTGTAGAGAGGGGATTTCACCATGTTGGCCAGGCTGGTCTCTTAACTCCTGACCTCGTAATCTGCCCACCTCGGCCTCCCAAAGTGCTGAGATTACAGGCGAGAGCCACTGCAGCTGGCCTGATTTTTCTAAAAGATCTGATCTGGTCACTCCTCCACTTTACATTTTTCCCCATTGTTGTTTAATAAAATCCATTGTTCTTCCCTAACCTATTAGGCTCTTAATTCCCCCCCACCCCGCCACCTGCCCAATATTAGGCTCTTAATTCCACGCCCCTCCCCGCCCCGCCAAGGCAGGATCTCTCTGTCACCAGGTTGGAGTGCAGTGGCACGGTCTTTGCTCACTGCAGCCTCAACCTCCTAGGCTCAAGCAATCTTCCCACCTCTGCCTCCTGAGTAGCTAGGACCACAGGTGGGCGCCACCTCGCCCGGCTAATTTAAAAAATTTTTTTTGTTGATATGGGGCCTCGCCATGTTATCCAGGCTGGTCTTGAACTCCTGGCCCCAGAGCAATCTTTTCATCTCAGCCTCCCAAAGTGTTGATGATTACAGCTGTGAGCCTCTGTGCCTGGCCTCCTCTTAACAATTTGACATTCCTTGCTTCTGTAGCTTCACCTCCTGCAGTTACCCCTGTATTCTTGCCCATTAATTTGTAGTCTTAGCTGCATATTCAGATCATTTGTAGAGAATCATTTATGTGATGACACATACCTATAGAATTAGAATATTTTGGAGTGACATCTGGGTGAGTGTATATCCAAAAAGCTCTATAGGTCATTCTGATGTGTATATAATTAGCCCTATTCATACAAAACTGTGTGTAGTTTCCCAAGTGTAGCATGTACTTTAACACTTCCATGCCTTTGTAAATGAAGCCCTCTACACACCAGTACCTTGCAAAATACTCTGTTTTCCCCCTTCTCTTACTCTGAGATAGCCTTTGACGTCTTCTCAACCAAAAGGCATTAGGTACTCCTTCTATATAGTCTTACAATATGTGTACACATGTATGTGTATATGCACATTTTACAGTATATTTTTATGTTTATTATACAGTATTAAAACTGTTGGCTAACTTCCTTTTCCTGCAAGACAGTAGGTTTCTTTTTATTTGTGTTCTAGAAACTTAGCACAAAGCAGATTTGACTTGTCTTTGTCTTCTTGCTACATTTAAAGGTCAATTCCACACACACAAAAAAAAAGATGGGGAAAGGGCTTTTGATGGGTATGTTTCACATTCCAGAAATTCATCTTCTCATGGTAGACCTGCTAAAATAGTTACATGGCTACAGTCCTCAACCCCCAAACATCAGAATCAAAGAGAGATTTTTCTTTTTGAGTGGGAGGTATGGGAAGAGTAAGTTTATGGCAGGAGTTAGGATAGTGTGCAGCATAATGTGGTCTTCACTTGTGGGTGTCTAAATGCACAGCTCTCACTAATCTGGCATAACGAAACAGGGTAATATAGCACAGGGGACATATTTTATCCCTAATTTTTTCTGTTTTTGTGAGGAACAGTTACACGATGGAAATTGAAAATTATTTTATGAGAGTATCCAGGTTAAAATTTTTGCTGCACTAGTACTTTTTAAATGGTCTCATTTGTTTTTGCCATTCTAGGTCTCACTTCTCCATTTAAGCCGGCTATGGATACAAATTACTATTATTCAGGTCAGTAATATTAAAAACAAAATTTAATAGTATTTTGAACCTTTACAGATTTCATCATTTCTCTCTCATTTTTATGCAGCTGTGGAAAGAAATAACTTGATGAGGTTATCACAGAGCATTCCATTTACACCTGTGCCTCCAAGAGGTAAATCCAAAAATTAAAGAAATAAATAAAAGTGAAAATTAACCCTTTAATGGTTTTTAGCTATAATATAGACTGTGGGTGGGATTACATTAATAAGTATCAATTTCAACTAAAATCTTAATCTGACTACTACAAGGGTGAGGTATGTTTGAATAGAAGAAGGGAAGCATCAGAAGTGTTGAATTTCTCCATTACTGGCATATTCAGAAGCAACAATATATTCTAATTCTAAAAAGTTCTTGATCCAGTATCTAGTAATGTATATAAATTGACATCACAGTGTCCATGAAACAGATAGCTCTAACTTCTAAGTTTAATTCAGAAGTGTGTAGAATTTCAGTTGCTTTTTTAAAGGTTTTCTTTAAAATGCTCAGAATTTCAAAAGTGCTTACATTACACATGAATTCAAAGATATTATGAAAATATCCTTGATTTCTTACCTATTGCTATTAAATTTCTTTTCATAAAACTACATCTTGGTCCATTTTATCTTCTGTTCCTTATTTAATCAAAAATGCCTGCTAATTTTTATTTTACTTTGTCGTTTTTAAAAAGTCACAATTTAATCTTAAACTGTTTCCATTCATGTTGCAGGGGAGCCTGTCACAGTGTATCGTTTGGAAGAGAGTTCACCCAACATATTAAATAACAGCATGTCTTCTTGGTCACAACTAGGCCTCTGTGCCAAAATAGAGTTTTTAAGCAAAGAGGAGATGGGAGGAGGTTTACGAAGAGCTGTCAAAGTACAGTGTACCTGGTCAGAACATGATATCCTCAAATCAGGGCATCTTTATATTATCAAATCTTTTCTTCCAGAGGTGGTTAATACATGGTCAAGTATTTATAAAGAAGATACAGTTCTGCATCTCTGTCTGAGAGTAAGTGTCAGTGAATGTTTAATAGTGGAACATAATTTAAGCTTTATATTTTAACTTCTGAAATATCAATAAGCCAAATATAATCTTAGTTTAAATATTAAACAAGGGTTCTCCCCACCCCACTTTTACAGGAAATTCAACAACAGAGAGCAGCACAAAAGCTTACATTTGCCTTTAATCAAATGAAACCCAAATCCATACCATATTCTCCAAGGTAAATCTTTAATTTTTTTTCTGGGATCTTTTATTATATGGATAGCAGTCCCTTTTGACCTTCATTTTTGATATTGAATATTTAATTATCCATTTTGTAGATCATTTAGAATTTTATTAACAAAACTGCTAGTAATATTTGTAACTATTTTTTATAAGGTTCCTTGAAGTTTTCCTGCTGTATTGCCATTCAGCAGGACAATGGTTTGCTGTGGAAGAATGTATGACTGGAGAGTTTAGAAAATACAACAATAATAATGGAGATGAGATTATTCCAACTAATACTCTGGAAGAGATCATGTTAGCCTTTAGCCACTGGACTTATGAATATACAAGAGGAGAGTTACTGGTACTTGATTTACAAGGTAAATTTATTAAAATATTGCTAAGGTGAAATTCTCCACCTCCCGGGTTTATGCCATTCTCCTGCCTCAGCCTCCCGTGTAGCTGGGACGACAGGCACCCGCCACCACGCCCAACTAGTTTTTTGTATTTTTTAGTAGAGACGGGGTTTCACCATGTTCGCCAAGACAGTCTCGATCTCCTGACCTCGTGATCCGCCCACCTCGGCATCCCAAAGTGCTGGGATTACAGGTGTGAGCCACCGCGCCCAGCCCAATTTTAATTTTAATAACAACTGCCGGATTATTTTCCCAAAAGCTTATCAGAAATCATACTCAGCATTCTATGGAAGTTCCCGCTTCTCTACAGTCTTTCCAGTATTGAATATTCTTAATGTTTGCCATTCTATTGGATGGAAAATAGTATCATGTTTTAATTCTGGTTTTTCCTTTTGTGAAATTAAACCATTTTATTAAATTTTGTTCTAATGGGTTAAATATTTCTGATTATTCAAAATATCAGTAGGTGTTAGTGTGTGTGTGTGTATGTGTTTATATATACACACATGAATATATGAGAGACTGGAAGGATTTAATCATAATACTTCTGGAGAGGGTTGGAGGTGAAGAAAGATTTTCACAATCTTACTCTTTATGTTACATGAATGTTTTGCAAGAAAATGTGATATGTATTAATGTGTGTGTTTTTTTTCCCTTAAATCCCAAACACTTTTTTTTTTGAGACGAATCTCACTCCGTTGCCCAGGCTGAAGTGCAGTAGTACAGTTTCGGCTCACTGCAACCTCCGCCTCCTGGGTTCAAGCAATTCTCCCATTTCAGCCTCCCCAAAGGAACTGGAACTACAGGCGCTCCCCACTACGCCCGGCTAACTTTTTTTTTGTATTTTTAGTAGAGATGAGGTTTCACCGTGTTGGTCAGGCTGGTCTCAAACTCCTGACCTCAGGTGATCCACCCACCTCGGCCACCCACAGTGCTGTGATTACAGGCGGAGCCACTGCGCCTGGCCAATCCCAAACACTTAAAGTCCTATGGATTATTCCTTTATGTACCAAATTGTTTTTTGCTAACTAAGATGAAACAAGGACAGATTGACCAGACCTTTTACCAGGAGGTATTTGCATACTTGGCACTGTAGGATAAGGAACTTATATGCCTACCTACCAACTCTGATGTTTAACTCTTATTCACATTACAAGGAGCTATGCCTCTCCCTGGTAGAATGCCAGGGTCATAAATCAAGTTATGAAATATCAAAAGAGAAGAACTACACTCCTTTGAATAGTTTAACATAATGATTGGCGATACTATAACATCTCTTAAGATGATTTTTATTATGCAGATGTCAGTGTTTATGTCAATTATATAATGTAAATTATTTGTCTTTTTTATATACAATACAAAGGTGTTGGTGAAAATTTGACTGACCCATCTGTGATAAAAGCAGAAGAAAAGAGGTAATAAGTTTTAACTATTTCATTAAGGCATAATTTCACATTTTACATTTGTACCTGCATAAACTGTCCCTTTTGTTGTTGTTGTTGTTTTTGTTTTAATTACCAATTCTGCAGATCCTGTGATATGGTTTTTGGCCCAGCAAATCTAGGAGAAGATGCAATTAAAAACTTCAGAGCAAAACATCACTGTAATTCTTGCTGTAGAAAACTTAAACTTCCAGGTAAAAAATTTCTTAATCAGTTATATAGCATATAAATTGTTAACGAAACTTGGTTTCTACAGTACCTCATAAGGCCAGAGGTACAAAGGTTTAATGTAATGGTCTCTAATTGTTCCAGCTTCAGCAGCGCCTTTGCAAATACATATTGTTGGTTATAAATGAATCTGTGTTTTCTTTCTTTCTTTATACAAAGTTCATTCATTTAATGTATTATGTGTCTGCAGAATGCCAGGAATTGTGCTAGGTGTTGAAAGTAGAATATCGAACCAGACAGGTATGTCCCTGCCCTCATGGAGTTTAGCCTAATGTTGAATATTGACAAGACTAGCAGGGAGTTACAGGACCGATAAATGCTAAAAGAGACAAAAAAACAGAACAGAGTGCTATAGAACATGTAAGCAGGTCCCTTAACTCAAACCCAGGTCAGGGAATGATCCTGGGAAACTAACATATTTGCCTTTACTTGGAGAATGAATAGACTTTCAAGTTAGCCTTGCGGAAGAATTGAGAAAAGGCTGTTTGATCAAGCAGAAACAGGAACTGTAAATATATTGTCTCATGATATTAACATCATCTTTGTATGTGGTGAATTACAAGTTATTATTTAATCATAAGTTAAAGCACAAACCCGTGGTTCTCTCTCTTTGATGTGCATCATAGTCCCCTGTGGAACTTCAAAAAAAATTACCCTGCCAGGAGCAGTGACACATGCCTGTAGTCCCAGCTACTCAGGAGGCTGATACCAGAGGATCGCTTGAGCTCAGGAGTTCAAAGCTGTAGTACCTTCTTCAGCCTGGGCAACATAGTGAGACCCTGTCTCTTTTAAAAATTAAATTTTTAAAAAAATTACACATGCCTGGGGCTCACCCTTGAGCTGTTTGTTTGTTTTTGAGACAGGGTCTCACTCTGTTGCTCAGGCTCGAGTTCAGTGGTACGATCTCAGCTCACTGCAACTTCCACCTCCCAGGCTCAAGTTATCCTCCCACCTCAGCCTCCCACGTAGCTGGGACTACAGGCATGTGCCACAACACTTGGCTAATTTTTCTTTTTTTTTTTTGTAGAGATGGGGTTTTGCCATGTCACCCAGGCGGGTCTCAAATTCCTGGGCTTAAGCGATCCACCTGCCTCGGCCTCACAAAGTGTAGGATTACAGGCATGAGCCACTATGCCCAGCCCTTGTGTATTTTTGAAAGTCCCACTTTGTATGACCAGTAATGTAGTAGTTAGGAGCTTAGACTTGAGAGCCAGTATGCATGGCTCCAGAGAATACCTCCATCACCAAGGATTTTTTGAGGACTTAACGAGTTGGTTTTGTGAGATATTTAGTCCCAGCCATATAATAAGCATTATTAGGTATGTAAATGGTACTATTTTTTTAAATTTGTTTTTTATTTATTGCTAGTATACAGAAATACCTTTTTTTTTTTTTTTGAGCTTATGTCTCTGCAACCTTGCTTAACTCCCTTTTTTAGGAACTTTTCGTAATAGACTTCTCGGGATTTTTTTGTGTAGACAGTAAAGACAGTTTCTTTTCAACCTGTAGTATCTTTTTTTTTTTTCCTTGACTTTTTGCACCGGCAAGGATTTCCAGCACGGTATAGAATGCGTGTAGTGAGAGTCAACATATTTGCTTTGTTTCTGATGTTAAGGGAAAGCATTCTGTCTTTTCACCATTAAGATGATGTTAACCGTAAGGATTTTGTAGATGCACTTTATAAGGCCAAAGAAATTTCCTTCTACTCCTTGTTTCTTGAGAATGTTTGTCTTGAATGGATATTGAATTTCGTCAGATGGTTTTTTCCTGCATCTTTTGGTATGATCATGTGGTTTTTCTCCTTTAATAGGTTAATATAGTGTATTACATCAATTTATTTTTTTAATGTTGAGCCAGTCTTGCATTCCTAGGACAAACCACATTTTGTTGTGATAAATATCTTTTTTATTTATTGTTAGATTCAGTTTTTAATAATATGTTGAGGATTTTGCATCTGTGTTCATGAAGAATATTGGTCTGTGGTAGGTTTGTTTTATGGGGCACTATGTTTGTTTTCTTTTAGTATTAGGATAATACTTATTTTAAAAGTTCTATTTTCGGGAATAGATTGTATAGAATTGATATTGTCCCTACCATAAATGTTTCATAGGATTGTCCAGTCAAACCATCTTGGCCTGAAATTTTCTTTGTCATATGGTCTTAAAACTAAGCATTTAATTTCTTTAATATGGATAGGACTGTTGATTATCAAATTCTTCTTGAGTGAGTTTTGGTAGTTTGTGTCTTTTAAGGAATTGGTCTGTTTCTTTTTAATTGTCAAATTTGGGGGCATCAAGTTATTTATGCTGTTACCTTACTATCTTTTTAATACCCGTTAGGTCTGTGGCAAATCCTCTTTTTCCCTATCGCAGTTTGTGTCTGTGCTGTTTGTTTCTTGATCAGCCTGGCTAGAGGTTTACCAGTGTTATTGATACCTTCAAAGAATCAGTTTTTGTTTTTATTGTTTTACTCTATTGCTTTTCTGTTTTAAATTTATTTGATTTATTCTTTTTATTATTTCCATGTTTATACTCGCTTTAGGTTTAGTTTGTTCTTTTTCTAGTTTATTAAAGTAGAAACTTAGATTATTGATTCTCAGATCTTTATTTTATTTATTTATTTATTTATTTTTGAGATGGAGTCTCACTGTGTCGCCAGGCTGGAGTGCAGTGGCGTAATCTCTGCTCACTGCACCCTCCACCTCCCAGGTTCAAACGATTCTCCTGCCTCAGCCTCTTGAGTAGCTGGCACTATAGGTGCATGCCACCACACCCAGCTAATTTTGTATTTTTAGTAGAGTCAGGGTTTCACCATGTTGGCCAGGATGGTCTTGATCTGTTGACCTCGTGATCTGCCTGCCTCAGCCTCCCAAAGTGCTGGGATTACAGGCATGAGCCACCACACCTGGCCTCAGATCTGTATTTCTAAGAAGAGATTTAGTGCTATAGTTTTCCCTCTAAGCATTGTTTTAGCTCCATCCCTCAAATTTGGGTATATTTTATTTTCATTTTTATTTACTTTAAAATAGTTATAATTTCAGTTGTTATTTCCTCTTCAATGTATGGATTGTTTAGAAGTGTCTTGTTTAGTTCTTACTTTTAAGTTTTCCAAATGTCTTTTATTGATATCTTACTTAATTCTATTATAAAAGAAACATGCTGTACTTCAAAACCAATTAAATTTTTTTTTTTTTTTTTTTGAGGCCAGTCACCATCTATCGCCAGGCTGGATTGCGGTGGCCCGATCACCACGTCACTGCAAGCTCCGCCACCTCCAGTTCCATGCATTCTCCTGCCTCAGCCTCCGGCGAGATGGCTGGGACTACGAGAGCCAGCCACCCGTAGGCTGGTGCTGTATCTTTTTTTTTAGTAGAGAGCGGGGGTTTCGCCGTGTTAGCCAGGATGGTCACCGATAAGCCTGACCTGTGATCCGCCGTCAGCCTCCCAAAGTGCTGGGATTACGGGCTTGAGTACGCGCCCGGCCCAATTAAATTTTTTTAACCTTACAGTTTTATGGAGGGCTGGGTTTGGTGAAACCACGCACGTAATCCCAACACTGGGAGGAGCAGGTAGTGGATCACTTACCTGAAGTCGGGAGGTCGAGACCAACCCTGTGCACACAATGAAACCCATCTCTCAAAATACAAGGTATTAGCTGGATGTGGTGGTGGGTGCCTGTAATCCCAGCTACTCAGTAGGCGAAGGCAGGAGAATCACTGGGACCTGGGAGACAGAGGTTGCAATGAGCCAAGATCGCACCACTGCACTCCAGCCTGGGTGACAGAGCAAGACTCTGTCTCAAAAAAAAAAAAAAAAAAGTTTATGGTCTCTGATCATTCCATGTGCTTTGGAAAGTAATATATATATTCTGCTATTGTTGGATGGAGTATTCTGTAAATATTAATTAAGGAAAGTTTGTTGCTAATGTTCAGATTTCTTATATCCTTGCTGGTTTCTGTGTATTAGTTCTATTGATTAACTAGAAAGGAGGTCTCCAAGTATAATTGGATTTGTCTGTCTTGCTTTTCAGTTCTATCAGTTTTTCCTTCATGTGTTTTGAGGCGTTCTTAGATGCATACACATTTACTGTTGTTAATGTCTTCTTGGTGAATTGATTATTTTATCATTGTGTATTAATAATATCATGGTAATTTTCCTTATTTTGAGGTATGCTTTTTCTAACCACTCCAACTATCTTTTGATTAAGGTTTTCATCATATACCGTAGCCAATCTTTTTTTCAAAACATACACATACACATCTGTATATAATTATGTTTAAGGTGGGTTTCTTGTAGACAGCATACAATTAGGTTCTTGATTTTGTTTTAAATCTAAACAGTTTCCATTTTTTAAGCCGGCACGGTGGCTCATCCCTGTAATCCCAGCACTTTGGGAGGCCGAGGAGGGCAGATCACTTGAGGTCAGGAATTCGAGACCAGCCTGGCCAACATAGTGAAATCCTGTCTCTACTAAAAATAAAAAAATTAGCCGGGCATGGTGGTGGGTGCCTGTAATCCCAGCTACTTGGGAGGCTGAGGCAGGCAAGTTGCTGGAATCCTAGAGGCAGAGGTTGCAGTGAGCAGAGATCACACCACTGCGAGACAAGAGTGAGACTCCATCTCAAAAAAAAAAAAGCAATCTGGCCCAGATCCTTCATTTTCTGGATTATATAATTAAAGTTGAGATGACTTGCTCATTGATACACTTACTAGTTAACAACATAATTAAGATGAGCTATAATTGTGTTTCCACTGTTCTTTGTACAGTAATTGCAGATTAGCTTGTATTCCCTAAAGCCATACTGACATAGTCTTGAATTTAAAATTTATCAAAAATAATTCATGTATTTGCAAATATGTGTTTGGATTATTTAATATAGGCTGTTTCTTAGATTAAAATTAACAGTTTATGACTCAGCGAGGTCAAATATTTTTATTTTTAAAAAAATAAAAAATTAGTTTATATTCTGAGTATCAGTTATGTTTTATATGGAGATAAAAATATAAGGGTTTACACCATGGCACACATATACCTATGTAACAAACCTGCATGTTCTGCACATGTATCTTTTTTTTTGAGGCAATAAAAAGAAACATACTATATATGTTTATGCTTGATTTGGTTAGTTTATAATGTTGATGTTACTGCATTATTTCCAGTTCTGCAACTATTTTCATATATGTCCTAACTTCTTAAGTGATTTCTTCCTATCCCATACCTATAAATATGGTTATATACTGATCATAGCAAATTTATCTGGAGACTTATTTCCCAAGCTCCCGTTTCTGTTCAGCTACCTATATTTCTACTTGGATACTATTTTATTTTATTTTATTTTTTGAGACAGGGTCTCACTCTGCCACCCAGGCTGAAGCAGAGGGGTCCAACCGTTTGGCTTCCCTGGGCCAAATTGGAAGAAAAATTGTTGGGCAGGCACCATGGCTCATGTTTATAACCTCAGCACTTTGGGAGGCCGAAGTGGGCAGATCACTTGAGGCCAGGAGTTCAAAACCAGCTTTGCCAATATGGCAAAACCCAGTCTCTGCTAAAAATATAAAAATTGGCCATGTGTGGTGTCACAGGCCTGTAATCCCAGCTACTTGGTGAGGCTGAGGCACAAGAATCACTTGAACCCGGGAGGTGGAGGTTTCAGTGAGCCGAGATCGTGCCACTGTACTTCTGCCTGGGCAACAACAAGACCTTATCTAAGAAAAAAGAAGAACTGTCTTGGACCACACATAAAATACACTATCACTACTATAGCTGATGAGCTTTTAAAAAAAATTGCAAAAAATGCCATCACGTTGTAAGAAAGTTTATGAATTTGTGTTGGGCTGCATGTGGCCTGTGGGCCGAGGATCGGGCAGACTTGCTATAAAGCATCTTTAGTAATGTGTCCAATCCAAAATTCTTGATTTACATCTCCCACCCTACATAGAACTCTGTTTCCCCATCTCATTAATGGTTACCCAATTGCTCAAGCCCAAAACCTAAAGCTATCCAATTCTTCTTTTCCCTTGCCCTTCATAGCCAATTCATCAAATTCTGTCTGTCCTAATTCTGAAATCTCCCTAGAATTCATCTGCTCTTCTCTGTCTTCATGGCTAGCACCTTGTTTCCTGGACTGCTGCCACCCATTATCTCACAAGACTTTTCATAGTCATCAGAATAGTTCTTGAAACAAATCTGATGATGTTTCTCTCTTGAGACTGCTTAAAACCTTCCAGTGGATTTGTATTGTATCTGTACTTCTCATCATAGCTTGTATCTTTTAAATAAAGATCAGTAAACTTTTGTAAAGGGCAAGGTAGCAAATATTTTAGGCTTTGTAGGGCCATGTGGTCTGTCCCAGCTACCTAGTTCTACCATCGTGGTGCGGAAATAACCATAGACTGTAACAAATGAGTGTAACTGCATTCCAGTAAAACTACTTACAAAAACAGGCAGCAGGCCAGATTTGGCCCACAAGCTGTAGCTGACAATCTTGGACCATTAACTGCTGCTTGAGCTCAATTTCTACTAGTTTTCCTCTCATTCACCTTGCAGAAGCCACCCTGTCTTCTTACCATTCTCAAAGCACGCTAAGTCCATTTCCTTCTGACAGTCTTTGCAGTTAATCCTCCCTCTGCCTAGAACACTCCTCCTAGAGCTTTGATAGTTCACTTCTCAATATTCAGGTATTTACTCAAATCTCTTCCTCTGGCTTTCCTGCCCAGACCTGTTTGAAAGAATCACCCTATACCATTTTCTATCTGTCCCTCACTATAAATCACTACACTATTTTCTTCAGAGCACTTACTTTATTTTTGTTTTGAGACAGGATCTCACTCTGCCGCCCAGGCTGAAGTGCAGTGGCATGATCTTGGGTCATTGCAATCTCTGCCTCCTGGGGCTCAAACAGTCCTCTCACCTCAGCCTTCTGAGTAGGTGGGACAACAGGACACACCACCACACCTGGCTAATTTGTGTATTTTTTGTAGAGATGAGAGACTTCACCATGTTGGCCAGGCTGCTCTTGAACTCCTGACCTCAAATGATTCTCCCACCTCGGCCTTTCAAAGTGCTGGGATTATAGGCATGAGCCACTGCACCCTGCCTTCAAGGCACTTTTTACTGCTTATAATTCTGTTATTTTTCTATTTGCTTATTTTTTTGTCACCCACTAGAATATAAACTCACTGAAGTCAGGGACCTTGTCTGGTTTGTTCACTGCTACATTCCCACGCCTACATGAGTTTCTGACTTATGGTCAATATGTAATTATTTGTTGAATGAATGACTGACTTCATTTTTATGTGTATAAATTTGGTGACTACTGAATTTATAACAGCCTGATGGAAAACAAGTCTGACATGTTTGGAGAAAAATTGATTAGAAAATATTCCTAATTCAGCTGGGCACGGTGGCTCACACCTATAATCCCAGCACTTTGGAAGGCCGAGGCAGGTGGATCACCTGAGGACGGGAGTTCGAGACCAGCCTGACCAACATGGCGAAACCCTGTCTCTACTAAAAATATAAAAAATTAGCCGGGCATGGTGGTGCATGCCTGTAATCCCAGCTATTCGGGAGGCTGAGGTAGGAGAATCGCTTGAACCTGGGAGGTGGGGGTTGCGGTGAGCTGAGATCACACCATTGTACTCCAACTTGGGCAACAAGAGCAAAACTCCATCTCAAAAAGAAAAGAAAAAAAAATGTTCCTAATTCTCCATTTCTAAGAAATACTAACTTTTTTCTTTTCTCTTTTTTTTTTTTTTTTTTAATTATTGTGGGTGTTCAATGTAGATCTGAAGAGGAATGATTATACGCCTGATAAAATTATATTTCCTCAGGATGAGCCTTCAGATTTGAATCTTCAGCCTGGAAATTCCACCAAAGAATCAGAATCAACTAATTCTGTTCGTCTGATGTTATAATATTAATATTACTGAATCATTGGTTTTGCCTGCACCTCATAGAAATGTTACTGTGTCACTTTTCCCTCAGGAGGAAATTGTTTGGTAATATAGAAAGGTGTATGCAAGTTGAATTTGCTGACTCCAGCACTGTTAAAAGGTCAATATTCTTTTGACCTGATTAAACTAATCAGTCAGAAATTCCCTATAGGATAGAGCTGGCAGCTGAGAAATTTTAAAGGTAATGATAATTAGTATTTATAACTTTTTAAAGGGCTCTTTATATAGCAGAGTATCTCATTTGACTTTGTTCTGATGAGGGTGATGCTCTCTCTTATGTGGTACAATACCATTAACCAAAGGTAGATGTCCATGCAGATTTTATTGGCAGCTGGTTTGTTGCCATTCAAGTAGGGAAATGAAGAAATCACTCAGCCTTTTGGTTAAATGGCAGTCAAAATTTTCCTCAGTGTATTTAGTGCGTTCAGTGATGATGTCACTGGTTCCCAGCTAGATGCTTACTGGGCACGGGAAGTGAAATGACTTGTTCTAATTCTAGGTTCACAGAGGTATAAGAAGCCTGAACTAAAGACCATTTTCAAGAGGGACGGTATTTATGAATCAGGGTTAGGCTCCATATTTAAAGATAGAGCCAGTTTTTTGTTAAATAGAACCCAAATTGTGTGAAAGTGTTAATTGGGTTTTTTAAACATTGTTTTATCAAGTCACTGTTAAGTAGAAGAAAGCCATGGTAAACAGATATATAACCTAAATTATAAAAGGAGAAATCTAACTCACTCATCAAGGGAAGTTACCTTGTGAGGAAAGTTAAAGTACTTTTTCTCTATTTATATCAATAGTGACAACACAGAACTTCTCCAAAGATTTTATTGATTGTTATATCAAATCAGAATGTAAACATGAACTCTTGCATATATTTAAAATTGTGTTGGAACATTTGAACATGAATGCTGTTTGTGGTACTTAAGAAATTAATTCAGTTGGATTATCATTATGTGATACTGGCAGATTGCAGTGCAACCTTATGCCAATAAAATGTAATTTAACAACCCCAGATATTGTTGAATATTCAACAATAACAAGAAAAGCTTTTCATCCAAGTTTTATGCTTTAATTTTTTTTCCTTTTTTTTTCTTTTTGTTTCCTTGGTACTAATTTTAATTTTTATTTGGAAGGGAGCAGTATAAAGCTTATTTGTACTCAGTAGTGTATCTCATAGATACAGACAAGGCAAGAGATGATAAGCTGTTTAAATAGTGTTTAATATTGATTGGGGGTGGGGAGAAAAAAAGTGTATTACTAAAGATATTATATACATTTTGTATATCATTAAATCTTTAAAAGAAATGAAATAAATTTATTATTGTTTACAGATGTTTAGTGAGTTTAATCATTCTGAAAAATCTGACATTTTCAGGGTATCAATTTGAGTATCAGTTTTTTTAAATGAACTATTTATATACCTATGCTTTTGATATCCTATCTTGTACAATGTTTAAATTAATACTCATTTCTTACTGTCTTCTTAGAAATCTGTTTTTTGTTAGGCCAAAAAAGGGCAATATGGGCTGTCTATTGATTTTATTTTCACAGGATTATAATAGTAGCTACACTTTTTCTTACCACTGCGCCCGGCTGCTAACACTTATTTAGTGCCTACTACATGCCAGACATTACTCTAAGTATTTCACATATATTAACCTATTTAATCCTTATAACAATGTTATAAAGAAATAGGTGTTATTATCCTGTTTTGCAGATTTGTAAATCAAAGTGTTAGAGAGGTAAAGTAACGTTCCTAAGATTCTTACATTTATTTAATAAGTAGCAATGATAGGATTTGAACCCACGCTGGCTGCCTTTCATCTATACTGTTTTTGTTTTGTTTTGTTTGTCTCGGTGTGGCATGGTGGTTCACGCCTGTAATCCCAGCACTTCAGGAGGCCAAGGCAGGTGGATCACTTGGGCTCAGGAGTTTGAGACCAGCCTGGGCAACATGGCAAAATCCTATCTCTACTTTAAAAATACGAAAATCAGGCCGGCGCGGTGGCTCACGCCTGTAATCCCGGCACTTTGGGAGGCCAAGGTGGGCGGATCACAAGGTCAGGAGTTTGAGAGCAGCCTGACCAACATAGTGAAACCCCGTCTCTACTAAAAATACAAAAAATTAGCTGGGCGTGGCATCAAGTGCCTGTAATCCCAGCTACTTGGGAGGCTGGGGCAGGAGAATCACTTGAACCTGGGAGGAGGAGGTTGCAGTGAGCCGAGATCATGCCATTGCACTCCAGCCTGGGCAACAGTGTGAGACTCCATGAAAAAAAAAAAAAAAAAAAAAAAGCTGGATGTGGTGGTATGCACCTGTATATAGTTCTAGCTACTTGGGAGACAGGTAGGAGGATCACTTGAGCCTAGGAGATGGAGGCAGCAGTGAGCTGAAATCATGCCACTGCTTTCCAACCTGGGCAACAGAGTGAGATCCTGTCTCAGAAAAAAAAATAAGAGACAAGCTCTTGCTCTGTTGCCCAGGCTGGAGTGTAGTAGCGTGATCATAGCTCACTGCAGCCATAAACTCCTGGGCTCAAGCGATCCTCCTGCCACTGCCGCTTGATTAGGTGGGACCACAGGCATGCACCACCACACGTAGCTTATTTTATTTTATTTTATTTTATTTATTTATTTATTTATTTTGTTCTATGAGTTGGAGTCTCACTCTGTTGCCCAGGCCAGACAGTGGCATAATCTTGGTTCACTGCAACCTCTACCTCCCTGGTTCAAGCAATTGTCATGCCTCAGCCTCCCAAGTAGCTGAGATTACAGGTACCTACCATAATGCCTGGCTAATTTTTGTATTTTCAGTAGAGACAAGGTTTTATCTTGTTGACCAGGCTGGTCTCAAACTCCTGACCTCAAGTGATCTGCCTCCCCTGGCTGCCCAAATGCTGAGATTATAGGCTTGAGCCACCATACCTGGTCAACACCCAGCTAATTTTAAATATGTATTTTGTAGAGATGGGGTCTTGCTGTGTTGCCCAGGCTGGTCTCAAATTCCTGGGCTCAAGTGATCCTCTCGCCTGAGCCTCCCAAAGTGCTGGAATTGCAGGCATGAACTTGCTGCACCCAGCCTCATCTGTGCTGTAAATTATGTGCTATATTGACTCAATCATGATGACCATTGGTGGTTTCTGTACCATTTCCTGTTACTTACTGAAACACACCTACTCCATTAACTTCTTGGGTTAAGTCTAGAAAGTAGCAGTTTACTTGTAAACCACATTTTTCATCCCCAATAAGTATTTTTTTTTAGATTATTGAAGTTTATTATTATTACCCTGTGATGTAAAAGTGTCGTTTGCTTAATCTCTAATTTTTTATTCTCAACCTCATCTTACTGAAGAGAATAAAACTCTTTTACCATAGTCTTAAAATGTGGAATTCTCGGCCAGGTGCAGTGGCTCACGCCTGTAATCCCAACACTTTGGGAGGCCAAGGAATCATCTGAGGTCAGGAGTTTGAGACCAGCCTGGCCAACATGGTGAAACCCCATCTCTACTAAAAATAAAAAATTATCTGTGGTTGGTGGCACATGCTTGTAGTCCCAGCTACTCAAGAGGCTGAGGCAGGAGAATTGCTTGAACCCAGGAGGCAGAGGTTGCAGTTAGCAGAGATCGCTGCCACTGCACTCCAGCCTGGGTGACAGAGCAAAGCTCCATCTCAAAAAAAAAAAAATGTGGAATTATTTTCTGCAAAAGTTTTCTAATAGTATACCTTCTTCAGTGTGTCGGTATATGTATGCCATTATTTTACAAGTAATACATGTTGATTGTATTGGAAATTATAGAAAAGATTATATTGGATTGTTTAGAAAATGTTTTTAAATATGAAGAAAAATATAAAAATTACTCCCTTGTTCCACTTTCCCCACTCTCAAGTCAGACTATGTTGCTTTCATAGTTAGTAGCTAGCAGCCTACCCCACTAGATTATATGCTTCACAGAGGGAAGGGACCCTCGAGACTTCACCAGATGAGGAGCACCCAATACCTTGCTTGCTGCCTGGTTTGTGATGGGCACACTATAAGAAAAAAAGTCTGAATGACAAAGTGTTCTTCCATACCAGACTTCCTCTTGAAAAATAGGTCATAATGTTGTAGTCTTATATGCTTAAGTAGACAGTCAAAGCAAGAATACTCAACAAATGGCTATTTATCACTTTAAAGAAAGATCAAGTAATTATTTACAGAAAATGATGGGTCTACACAACAGGGGTTTTTGAATGTCTCCTTATTTAGCATATCTGATCTTACTGCTTCCTAGCTGGGTGTCAGCAAGGCACCTGTATTTAAAGGTTCCAAATAATCTGTGAGCTTTTTCTCAAGAAAATTCCAGGCTGAGGCTCTGGTCCTCTCTAGAATATGATTTTCTTTTTCTGACTTCTTTGGAAACTCCTTAAAGCAGAGTTCTGTTCCTGGGGCCCATGATTCCACATTGTTCTTCAGAAAAAGCACACACTTCAGGCTAACAGTAGATAACACCAATGCACAGAGCACTTTCTTCATGTGCTGTCCAAACCAACATTAGGCCCTCTCCTTGTATTTCCCTTGGAATTTCTGTGTAATCCTGCATTGCAGAATTTTTCTTTCATTGTAATTATAAGTGTCAGTATACATTTCTTAAATATGAAGAAATTTAACATTATTACACCTGAAAGTTTAACCAAAACTATTGTCAAACATATAATCATTGTTCTAAAAAAATTTGTTTTAAGTAATTTGTATTAGGACACGGAACGTCCATACATTGCAGTTGCTGGCTCGTTTTGTTTTTTTTATTGGAGACAGTCTTGCTCTGTTGCCCAAGCTGAAGTACAGTGGAGTGATAACCTTCGCTTCCCGGGTTCAAGTGGTTCTCCTGACTTAGCCTCCCAAGTAGCTGGGACTACAGGCACATGCTGCCACACCAGGCTAATTTTTGTATTTTTAGTAGAGACGAGGTTTCACCATGTTGGCCAAGCTGGTCTCTGACTCCTGACCTCAAGTGATCCACCTGCCTCCGCCTTCGCCTCCCAAAGTGCTGGGATTTTAGGCACGAGCCATTGCACCCGGCCAACAATCGCTTGTTTATAAAGTCTCTTAGTGTGTAGGTTTTCTGTCTCATCTTTGCCCCCAGCTTATGTTTTGAAGAACCAACTTACTTGTCCTGAAAAGTTTACTACATTTGAGATTTTGCTGATTGTTTCCTGCATGTGTCATAAACTAGTTGTTAGTTAGGTCTAAAGGCCTGATAGATTCAGTACTGAATTTTTGGTAAGAATGCTTCATTGGTGGGGGTATATAATTCTGTTGGGAAACACATGCCTGCTTGTCTTTTTGATGGTCATTGCCTGGGTCTGTTATTAATTAGGTCAGTGGTGCTCATGGTGGGTCACAGACCCCTGAGGGTCTCCCCAGGACAATGTCAAGGGGTACGTAAGATAAGGTCAAAACTTCTTATAATACTAAGATATTGTTCGCCTTTTTCACTATATTGAGAGTTGTATTGATGGAGTAAAAGCAGTGATGGGTAAAACTGCCAGAACCTTACCATGAATCAAGTGAAAATTAGAATTTTGGAAAACTTGCCTTTAACACCAGTAGCACTATAGCTTCCTAATACTTTCCTAATGAAATCAGTAGTGTTGATATTTTAAAAAAAAAAAAAAAAAAAAAATTTTTTTTGATACGGATCTTTGCTCTTGATGCCAAGGCTGGAGTACAGTAGCGTGATCTCCACTCACTGCAACCCCCGCCTCCCAGGTTCAAGTGATTCTGCTGCCTCAGCCTCCCAAGTAGCTGGGATTGCAGGCATGAGCTGCCATGCCCAGCTAATTTTTGTGCTTTTAGTAGAGACGGGGTTTCACCATGTTGGCCAGGCTGGTCATGAACTCCTGACCTCAGGTGATCCGCCTGCCTCGGCTTCCCAAAGTGCTGGGATTACAAGCATGAGCCACCGTGCCAGGCCAAAAATGATTAGTGTATAATGAGATGTGTCAGTGTTTCGAAGATCTGCATAACTAAACCAGTATTTTCGGAATGGCCAATGCATAGTATTACAAAATAATGCATAAGTGAAAGATCTAACATAGTAGAAAAGGTTTGTTTATGAGGTTTCAGAGTCTACATTATAGTTAACCTTTAGGAAACTACTACTCATCCAATTTTCGTGTCCTCATCCTCAAGAATATCCGCAGCTATCTAAAAGGCTATTAAAATACTCCTTCCCATAAAGAACTACAATAATCAAGACAGTGTGATACTATGATAGACACAGCAATCAACAAAATTGAAATAAGAGGTCAGATGCAGTGGCTCGTGCCTGTAATCGCAGCACTTAGGGAGGCAGAGGTGGGTGGATCACTTGACGTCAGGAATTTGGGACCAGTCTGAACAACATGGTGAAACCCCATCTCTACTAAAAATACAAAATTAGCTGGGTGTGATGGCTCATGCCTGTAATCCCAGCTACTTGGGAGGCTGAGGCAGGAGAATTGCAGACTCCATCTCAAAAAAAAAAAAAAAAAAAAAGACAACCTAATTTTAAAATGGCCTGAGGTCTGAATAGTTATTTCTTCATGTATACATTGGATATGTATATATCCATCCAATGGAATATTGTTTAACGATTAAAAAAGAATGAAGTACTGACATTAAGGGTCTTTCAATTCTGTAGCTACTGCGTTATAATAACACTGCAGTGCAAAATTGATCTAAATAGACTTGGACTGTCTCTTACCCTGCCACTTATTCCATAAGTGACTGACTTACTGAGCAACCCTTTCTGACAGTACTTAATGGTGATGGTGTGAAAGCGGAATGAGTTAAATATTGGCACGTGGAGGTCTCAAGTATTGGGTCCCTCCTTGCTACTTTTTTAATTCGGGAATTCCAATGAGGACAGGAGGACATGATGGGAAATAGAAAACATTCTGAGAGTAATTTTTTTTTTCTATGAAGGAATTTATGTTGTAGCTTCTTCCATTAGTACTCTAATTAAAGTATGACCATACACTTAAGATCCTTGTAAATGTGTGTAATGTGCATCAGAGTGCATAAGTCTAACCCATCTCAACGTTTGGAAACAGGCACTTTTAAGTTACTCTTTAAGAATGAGATTAGGGGAAAAAGGCTGAAAGTTGGGGCAGGATGGTACAAGGTATTAATAAAAAGTGGCCACAAGCACCAAATGTAAAGCTAAAGTAATCATACAAGTGTTCAACTACATACAAATGCATATGTAAGAAGACTAATGAGGCCAGTCGTGTTGGCTCATGCCTTTAACCCCAGCATTTAGGGAGACTGAGGCTGGAGGATCGCTTGAGACCAGGAGTTCCAGATCAGCCTGGGCAACATACTGAGACCTCATCTCAACAAAAAAGTTAAAAAAAATAATAATAATGATAGAAAACGTGGGAAGAGTTGGAAGTACAGAGAATAATCCAAGTTGTCAGTAAGTTGTCAATAGTTTGTAAGCTATATGAGAGTGAATACTTGTATTTTATTCAGTATTACACACATAGCATGATGAGTGGCATAAAGTAAATGCACGTTTTCTGGATTAATAAATGAGATACCATAGCATTTTGTGTTTTGGGGGTTTTTGTTTTATTTTGAGACAGGGTCTCACTCTCGCCCAGGCTAGAGTGCAGTGGTGTGATCTTGGCTCACTGCAACCTCCACGTCCCAGGCTCAAGCGATCCTCCCACTTCAGCCTCCCAAATAGCTGGGACCACAGGCGCCCACCACCACACCCAGCTGATATTTTTCTATTTTTCTGTAGTGATGGGGTTTCATTAAGTTGCCCAAGCTGGTCTCAAACTTCTGGGCTCAAGTGATATACCCAACTTGGCCTCCCAGAATGTTGAGATTACAGGCATGAACCACCATGACTGGCCACAATAACTGTATAATAGAAGTCCTAGAATAAAAACGCTAGAAGGAAGGAAATAACCCACTAAATGCCACATTTTGTGATTCTGCAAGTAAAGAAAGAAAAAATTTACAGGGAACAGATTGACATCAAAATTCTCACATAGTAGGCCAGGCGCGGTGGCTCACACCTGTAATTCCAGCACTTTGGGAGGCTGAGGTGGGAGGTTTGCGTAAGCCCAGGAGTTCGAGACCATCCTGGGCAACATAGTGACACCTTGTATCTACCAAAAAAAAAAAAAAGCCAGGCGTGGTGGCATGCACCTGTAGTCCCAGCTACTCTGGAACCTGAGGTAGGAGGATTGCTTGAGCCTGGGAGGCAGAGTTTGCAGTAAGCTGTGTTTGTGCCCTTGCACCCCACCCGGGCAACAGAGTGAGACCCTGTCTTAAAAAAAAAAAAAAAAAAAAAGTTCTTATCTCCTGTATGTAAGAGGCAGCAAAGCAATATTCGGAGGGGAAAGAGGGAGGAAGTTGAATCCAGTCATGTGATGGCATTCCCAGAAAGTCTACTACCCATGCTTTTTGGAAAATGTTAAGGATATCTTCAAAGAAAAATAAATAGGAAGACACAAGGGGGAAAAAAAGGCACGGAAGTAAACAATGGTGTATGAAACACAAATTGAAATGCTTACTGACAATTTTTTTTGTTTGTTTTGTTTTGTTATTTTAGAGATGAGGTGTCGCTGTGTTACCCATCCTGGTCTTGAACCGACTGCAAGCAATCCTCAGTGCCTCAGCCTCACAAAAGTGCTGGGATTACCAGTGTGAGCCACTGCACCTGGTCACAAATGTTTTTTGAAAAATGTAAACTAGAATAAAATTTTTTAAAATATTGAAAGTGATTCAGGGAAAGATAGTAAAAGCACACTAAAGGTTTCGTTTCTATTTGGGAGAAATTATGGGTGTTTTTGACATTGAAAGGTAATTCTAAATGTGGGTAACCCTTGCTATCCTTACTTGCACTGTGAGCTCAGGAACTACATAGATTAATGTACATTTTCACACAAACTCACGGCATCCAGAGTTTAGAAACCAAATAGGTTGGGATAATACAGTATTCTTTGCTATTCAAACCTTAGACCCAAATAGATTAAGGTGACAGGTTACCTTTTTTTTTTTTTTTAATATTTAAAGGAAATAAACAGAATTATAAAAACAAACACAACTTCTTGGCCATTAGAAGGAAATAAAGTTTGAAGGGAAGGAGAGGATTTTTACAAGGTAATCCACTAGGGCCAGGTGTGGTGGCTCACGCCTGTAATCCCAGCTACTTGGGAGGCTGAGGCAGTAGGATAATTTGAGCCTGGGAGTTCAGGAGGTGCCCAAGCAACATGGCAAGATGCTGTCTCAAACACACGCACCCACACTAACAGGAAGACCAGGCCCCAGGTCCCTTTCATCTTCATTCATTCATAAGTTAGTCTAAAATCCACTAGGTTTCAGACCAGTCATAGGTGTTCATGGTGGGAGGCAACAGTGACCTGGTGGGGGGTATCAGCAAAGCAGGGTGAGGATAATGCTTGTGTGTTGTGTAAAGAGGGGAGTGGGGTTGATGTCCGCAGCGACAGGAGATTAGTTATATGCAGAGGGGTTGATCAAATAAGGAAATATATTGAGGACAATGGGAGGTGCCTCTCTGTTGGAGATGGGGTTGTAAATATGTAAAAGGGAGGAAACTAGAATAAATCCTGAATTATAGGTTTGGAATTGGAATTACTGGCATGAATTCGTGGTTCCCAAAATATCAAGATATATTCAGTATGGTAGTAATACTGAAAAAAAAAAAAGTGTGGAGAGATATACCTATGGATGTGGATGTATGTATGCATGAGGACCTGGAAGCAGCAACGCTGTAATAACATGACTATACCCAGCTCCCAGATCTTGGTTTCTAAATACCATTCTTCACTGAAAGGAACCAGGGCTCGGAGAAACACCTGACTTCAGGATTGGGGCAGGAATGGTACTCTGGAAGATCTTGCTGTGCCAAAAAAAGGAAGTGCTCAAAGAACAATGAGGACATGTCAAATGGATACAGAAGACATCTTGAAGGGCTTCCTGCAGGCTAATCTTGAGACAATTTGAACATCTAAAAAAAATCATGGCCAGGCGCAGTGGCTCACACCTGTAATCCCAGTACTTTAAGAGGGCAAAGTGGTTGAGCTTGAGACCAAGAGCTCAAGACCAGCCTGGGCAACATAGTGAAACCCCCATCTCTACAACAAAATTTAAAAATAGCTGGGTATAGTGGCATGTGATGTAGTCCCAGCTACTCAGGAGGCTGAGGCAGAAGGATTGCTTGAGCCCAAGAAGTTGAGGCTGCAGTGAGCCAAGATCACACCACTGCACTCCAGTGAGCAACAGAGCGACACCCTGTCTCAAAAAAAAAAGAAAGGAAGGAAGAAAGAAAATATCAGATGTGCACCCATAAAAAAGGATGAGTTCATGTCCTTTGCAGGGACGTGGATGAAGCTGGAAACCATCATTCTCAGCAAACTAACACAAGAACAAAAAACCAAACACCACATGTTCTCATAAGCAGGAGTTGAGTAATGAGAACACGTGGACACAGGGAGGGGAACATCACACACCAAGGCCTGTCAGGGAGTGGGTGGCTAGAGGAAGGATAGCATTAGGAGAAACAGCTAAAGTAGATGACAGGTTGATGGGTGCAGCAAATCACCATGGCATATGTATACCTATGTAACCTGCACGTTCTGTACCTGTATCCCAGAACTTAGAGTATAATTTAAAAATAAATAAATAAAATATCAGATGTAATCCATTGAACAAAACAGTAATTTGTGAGTCCATGCTGATTAAAATAAAAGAATAAACAGAGACATAGCCAGGTGTGGTGGCTCACGCCTGTAATCCCAACACTGTGGGAGGCCAAGGTGGATCGCTTCGAGCTCAGGAGTTCAAGACCAGTATGGGCAACATGGCAAAACCCTGTCTCTACAAAAAATACAAAAATTATCCAGGCATTGGTGACACGCGCCTGTAGTCCCAGCTACACAGGAGGCTGAAGCTGGAAAATCGCTTAAGCCTGGGAAGTGGAGGTTGCAGGGAGCTGAGATTGTGCCACTGCACTCCAGCCTGGGGGACAGTGAGACCCTGTCTCAAAAGAAAAAAAGAGAAACTTCTCTTTATAGTAGAGTACCAACAGATGAATGTAGTCAGAATAATGATATTAGAAAATCACCACTTGGCAATCACCATAGCAAAAATTAATCCGGCCAAGAAACATCAATTGCTAAAACTAGTGTATGAAAGTTTGATGAGGAACAGAGCATTTACACAGTCTCAAAGTCCTCCCTGCAAAATGCTTCCTGATGATTACAAAAGGAAAAACTACATTGGAGAAACCTGGGAGACCCCACTTCATTCAAGTTATCACAGTTAATCACAGTTCACATAACCAGTGCTGGGACAAATCAAAATTGTATAACATTTGATACAAATGCAATATGAACACAGCTTCACTTCAGTGATATTCTTCATAAAAATGCATAATGTGAATCTAATCATGAGGAAACATCAGACAACATTGTTCCCATAATGTTCTTTTATGGCGATTTTGTTTTTTTCTGACCCAGGATTCAGTCCAGATAGATGTAGCTTCTGAATAGAAATTAAGGGATATTCTTCACAATAATTGGTCAGTCATCTTCAAAAGTCAAGTTCATTAAAATCAAGGAAATACATAGAACCGTTTCAGGTTGAAGGAGCCTAAAAGAGACAATGACAACTAAATGCAATATGAGATCTCAGCTAAACCATATCTGGTTTTCCTTTTTGTGTTTTTTGTTTTGTTTTGTTTTGTTTTATTTTGAGACAGAGTCTTGTTCTGTCTCAAAGCTAGAGGGCAGTGGCGTGATCTTGACTCACTGCGATTTCCGCCTCCCGGGTTCAAGGGATTCTCGTGCCTCAGCCTCCAGAGTAGCTGGGATTACAGGCCTGCCCCACCATGCCCAGCTATTCTTTTTGTATTTTCAGTAGAGACAGGGTTTCGCCATGTTGGCCACGCGGGTCTCTAACTCCTGGCCTCAAGTGATCTGTCCGCCTCAGCCTCCCACAGTGCTGGGATTGCAAGTATGAGCCACCACTCCTGGCTTTTGGGGTTCTTTTTGAGACAGGGTCTCACTCTGTCACCCAGGCTGGAGCACAATGGCACAATCACAGCTCGCTGCAAACTTGACCTCCTGGGCTCAAGTGATCCTTCCATTTTGGCCTCCTGAGTAGCTGGAACTACAGTCATATGCCACCATGCCCAGCTAATTATTATTATTTTTATTGGTAGAGGGAGGGTGGGGAGTGGGGTGGAGGGGGAATGGGGTGGGGGTGAGGGATATTCTCACTGTGTTGCCCAAAGTGGTCTTGAATTCCTGGACTCAAGCGATCCTCCTACCTCGGCCTCCCCAAGTGCTGGGATTACAGGCATGAGCCACTACACCCAGCCCCATGTCTGGTTTTAAACTAAGTTTAGTAGTTTGTTATATAGCACAGAACATTAACACAGATAATCTAATTCATGAACATAGATACGAAACCCTTGAACAAAAAGATTAACAACTAGAACCCAACAATTCATGAAAATAACTGCATCACAAACAAAATATACCTGAGGAATAGAAGATTAGTTTAATATGTGACCATCATTGATAATGAACAACAATAACAGAATAAGGAAGAAAATCTCATGATTACCTCAATAAATACAGAGAAATCTGGTCACAATCATGAATCTATCCATTCATGATTACAACTCTTCAAAACTGTGACTGCAAACATCATGCTTAATGGTGAATTATCCAAAGCTTTCTCTCTGAGTTCAGGAATTAGCTATCTCCACTTCTATTCACTAGTTTACTATATTCACTTTTTTTTTTTTTTTTTTTTTTGAGACTGAGTCTGGCTCTGTCGCCCAGGCTGGAGTGCGGTGGCCGGATCTCAGCTCACTGCAAGCTCCGCCTCCCGGGTTCACGCCATTCTCCTGCCTCAGCCTCCAGAGTAGCTGGGACTACAGGCGCCCGCCCCCTCGCCCGGCTAGTTTTTTGTATTTTTTAGTAGAGACGGGGTTTCACCGTGTTAGCCAGGATGGTCTCCATCTCCTGACCTCGTGATCCGCCCGTCTCGGCCTCCCAAAGTGCTGGGATTACAGGCTTGAGCCACCGCGCCCGGCCATATTCACTTTTTTCACTATTTTACTGGCAATCCTCACTAGTAAAGAAGGTAAGAAGTAAGACTTAGGAAAAAATTAAACTGATTTTGTTGCAGACAACTTGAATGTGTTTATAGAAAATCCAAAGAACCTATGTAAAAAGTAGACTTAAGTAAATCAAGTTAGGCCATACGTAGTGGCTCACATGTGTAATCTTAGCACTTTGGGAGAGTGAGGTGGGAGGATTGCTTGAGCCCATGAGTTTGAGACCAGCCTGGGCAACATAGCGAGACCCTGTCACTATTTAAATAAAAATTAAAAAATTAAAGAGTAAGTCAGGTTAGAAAGGTTCCTAGATAGACAACCAACAAATGACAAATAATTCTATTTTTACCTACCAGCATCAAACACAAAATGAAACTTTTAAAAGACCCTATTGATTAGGAGAAAGTGAAGGACTTGGGAGAGCCTCACTGACAAACAGAGCAAGTTTACAGGATTTAAGTCCTGCAGAACCACCACTGAGGTGACTTCGAGAGATACCTCTGTAAATACATCACAAATATCAAATACCTACAAGACAAGACACCTCTGCTTGCCAGGATTCCTTATCCAGGTGTCAAAGAATGAATATTCTTAATATCTTTGTGTAGCCTGAGAATATATGTAGGTTTTTTTAACCATTTGGACATAAGTTGGGGCGCATACTATGGATTCTTCAATACCTTGCTTTTTTTGACTTACCAGTCATGTATCTGGAGGGAAATCCATTTTAGCAAAAAATATGTCTACTATATTCTTTCTTTTTAATTTTTTTTTTCTTTTTTTTTTTGAGACTGAGTCTCACTCTGTCTCCCAGGCTGGAGTGCAGTGGCGCGATCTCGGCTCACTGCAAGCTCCGCCTCCCGGGTTCACGCCATTTTCCTGCCTCAGCCTCCGGAGTAGCTGGGACTACAGGCGCCCGCCACCTCGCCTGGCTAGTTTTTTGTATTTTTTAGTGGAGACGGGGTTTCACCGTGTTAGCCAGGATGGTCTTGATCTCCTGACCTCGTGATCCGCCCGCCTCGGCCTCCCAAAGTGCTGGGATTACAGGCGTGAGCCACTGCACCCGGCCTATTTTTAATTTTTTAAACTTGCAGAAGAGTTGCAAGAATAATGCTCGTTAGTGGGCCTTCACTTGGATTCACCAACTGCTGGCATGTGGCTTTATAGTATGTGCTTTATCACTCCCCTTCCTTCCCGTCCTCGGGTTCCTGTTTCTTCCTGAACCATTTGAAAACAGGTTGCATATATCATGCCCCTGTCCCCCAAAAAACTTCAGTGTGTATTTTCTAAGAACAAGGGCATCCCCTTGCATAAAGGCAGTACAATTTTATCAAATTCAGAAGATTCAACATTAATAGAAAAAACCATCTGCATATTATCCATATTCAAATTTCATCAATTGTTCCCATAATGTTCTTTTATGGCAATTTTTTTTTTTTTTTTTTTTTTTTCTGATCCGGGATTCAGTCCAGATAGATGTAGCTCCTGAATAGAAGTGAAAGTCCTCCCTCCCCAGGGTGAGGAAATTCCCTCAGGGCTCCTAGGTGTGGTGTAGTCGCTGGTAAGGGGGAATGAGTGCCCAAAGCAGGCAGGGTTGCTGTAGTGTCCACTCACTCAGTGGTGGTAAATCTTTTGTGCACATGTAAGTGTGTGTGTGTGTATAATATATACACACGCAAGAGAAACTGAGTGATGGAGAAAGGGAGGTTATATGTGTAATTCATTCTCTGAAGCCTAATCTTTTTAAAACATTTCAGACAACCAAGTAACAGTGTCTCATGGCAACATGCTAGAATCTTGAAGGTGAATGGAAAGGATTATGATGTATGGAAAATCCAAGTTGGAGTGGTGCCTGATACAGGTGAAAATCAGTTTGCAGCTACTGGAAGAGAGAGGAGCATATCAGTTGTTTAAAACAAAAAGCCAGTGTTAACAGGCTCAGAGAAATGAAGTTGAAAGGAATAGTTGTAGCTGCTGAATAGAAGTGAAATTCCAACGTGGTTCCATTAAAATGTCTTCTCAGCGATCTCTCCCTGCAGATGACTTCGGTATCTACTATGTCCTGTGAGCCTTGATCTACTACAGCTTTCTAGATAAGCCCAGCTCAGAGGAGTCAGGGGATACATGCTACATTCAAGAGGGTTCTCCCAGGTGTGACCCATGGGAGGTCCCCTGAAAGGAAGGAAGATTGTACCTAATATCTTGGCAATAAATACATGTCCTTCCTAAAGGGTGACAGTCTAGGACCTCCTGTGATATCAGTGAGTAAAAGTGAAAATGACCATTCTTATAACAGTGAACACTTTTCAAACTGGCATAACTGTGCTTAAAAGCATGTAAGAGGTGAGGTCACTGTCTCATGGAGGCCAACTTTAAATACAATATATGGAAAGAAAAATCCCAGAGGACATAGATACCGGGTTGCCTGGCACGATATAAAAAATTACAAGAGGGGCTGGGTGCGGTGGCTCAAGCCTGTAATCCCAGCACTTTGGGAGGCCAAGACGGGCGGATCACGAGGCCAGGAGATCGAGACCATCCTGGCTAACACGGTGAAACCCCGTCTCTACTAAAAAATACAAAAACCTAGCCGGGCGAGGTGGCGGGCGCCTGTAGTCCCAGCTACTTGGGAGGCTGAGGCAGGAGAATGGCGTGAACCCGGGAGGCGGAGCTTGCAGTGAGCTGAGATCCAGCCACTGCACTCCAGCCTGGGCAACAGAGTGAGACTCCGTCTCAAAAAAAAAAAAAAAAAAAAATTACAAGAGGAAGCTCTGTGCAGGGAGAGGAGGTGCCCTTCGGAACCCTCAGTGTTCTCTCCGTGCAGGCAGGTCTGGCCAATTCACATGAACACTCTAATCCTGTAGCTTACTGGGAAGGACATCCTAGACCAGTCACTTAAAAAACTTTTTTAAGTTGTCATTTATTGATGAACCTGTGTCAAGTACCTTGCATGATACCTTCATAATCCTCACAACCATCCTATAAGGCAGATGACATTATTCATATTTTATAGACAAGAAACAGACATAGAATCCCAGATCCTATAACTAGTAAATGGCATAGTTGGGATTTAAACTAAGATCCATTTTTTACAAAGTCTGTGCGCTTTCTCCTTTCCATGTATATATGTGTGTGTGTATTTATATGTATATAGCTATATACATATATACATATATGTGTGCTCTTAAGATATCTATATGCATGCTCTTAATATGTGTATATGTTATGCTTTAAATATATATGCTATATATACATATATACACAAATATACACATATATAAATCACATATATATAGGCAATCTTAATATATATAAATCCAAATATCTTAATGGATAGATATATTGGGAGAGAGGGAGGGAGGCAAACAGATGATAGGCAGGTATTCCTTTTCTCTACATACCACCACACACCCCGTGAGTAAATGACTAAATCACTTCAAACCTGACATCTCATCTGTAAAATGGGATGTAAAAATAATTGTTCCTGCCTTACACAATTGTTGAGAGATTTAATGGGAAAATGCATGTTAAGTACTTAAATAGTGCCAGGCTCACTACCTGATAGCTATTGTTTTATTAACTTTTAATAATAATAATAATAATAATAATTTAATTACTTGTCCAGCAAGTTGTCGGTTGTCTTGCTTTGGTTTTAGAAAGAAATTTCTATCTGTCTTATTTGGCTTCAGGCACTTGTTCACAGTTCTGTTCTAAGTAATGTAATTTTGTTTTTAATTTAATTTAATTTATGTAATAGAGACAAGATCTCACTATGTTACCCTGGCTGGTCTCAAACTCCTGGCCTCAGGCAGTCCTCCCACCTCGGCCTCCCAAAGGGCTGGGATTACAGGTGTGAGCCACTATGCTCTGCCATGCTGTAATTTTAGACTCCAAGTTCCCATACTTCCTGTCCTTGGTGGGGAATGCATTTGGAGGAAGTCTTATTAAGAACTCTTCTTTGTTTCACAATATTGAGAGGCTTATTGTCATTTGTACTTATTTTGTTCTCTCAAAACCCTTTCTTTCCATGTGGCACCAACACAGTGCAGAGTGCACAGATTACTATGATACCCTTCCAGTTAAGGAGGCTGATGGGAGCCAGCCCTGTTCTCAGGGCGTCACTGGCTTGCGGAACTTGGGCAACACGTGCTACATGAATGCCATCTTACAGTGTCTCTGCAGCATCTCGCCGCTGGTGGAATACTTCCTCTCCGGGAAGTATATCACTGCTCTTCAAAAGTAAGCCCATTTGCATTCCCTGCAGCCCAGCTCCCACCCCCACTTCCCCACAGGTGAGGTTAGAGAAGGAACTCTGGAATCCCTATTAAGGGATTAAACAAGCAAGTCAGTAGAGGTTGTAGCTTCCCAGATAACATGCTAGAGTAAGTAAAAGTGGGAAGGGCAACCAAGAAATGAATGCAGCTCCTTTTTTTTATTTTTATTTTTAAAATTTTTGTTGTTGTTGAGACAGGGTCTCGTTCTGTTGCCCAGGCTGGAGTGCAGTGGCACGATCTTGGCTCCCTGCCACCTCTGCTCCTCAGGTTCAAGTGACTCTCCTGCCTCAGCCTCCTGAGTAGCTGGGATTACAGGCACGCACCACCATGCCTGTCTAATTTTTTTTGAATTTTTTTGTATTTTTTTGTATTTTTAGTAGAGAGGGGGTTTCACCATGTTGGACAGGCTGGTCTCAAACTCCTGACCTCAAGTGATCCACCTCTCCCAACCCACCACCTCAGCCCCGCAAAGTGCTGGAATTACAGGCATGAGCCTCTGAGCCTGGCCTCCTTTTTTTTTCTTTTAGACAGAGTCTTGTTCTGTCACCCAGACTGGGGTGAAGTAGTGGTATGATCACAGCTCACCGCAGCCTCGACCTTCCGGGGGCTCAAGCGATCCTCCTGCATTGGCCTCCCAAAGTGCTGGGGTTACAGGCATGAGACACCACGCTCTTCCATTTTGAGACTAATTTCCCAGGCTTGGGTGATGAGGTGCCTTCTTTTCATTAAATCAGCCAGAAACATATCCCTTTCTTCTTCCAAGCGATTGCAGTGAGGTTGCCACTGCTTTTGCCTACCTGATGACAGACATGTGGCTGGGAGACTCAGACTGTGTCTCACCGGAAATATTCCGGTCAGCTCTTGGCAACCTCTACCCAGCATTTACGAAAAAGACGCAACAAGATGCTCAGGAATTCTTGATTTATGTCCTAAATGAACTTCATGAAGCTCTAAAAAAGGTAAGTAGAATTAATGACCTTGAAATAGGATAGTTCTGCACCTTTATCAGCAACTTCCATTTTTCCTTCTTTTGCTTGTTCAGTTAATATTGTCTACTTTGTGCCAAGCACTGTGCTAGGTGTCCTATGGAGAACATCCAAGTTAGTATTTCAATGTGTAGCTGTATTTACCAAACTTACTTGTCATCAGAATCACCTGGGAAGATTTTACAGCACAGATGTTAAGGCACATACTCCAAGGGTAATGAATTAGAACGTCTTTGGGGAAAGCTTACTTGGCATTTCCAGTGGTCAGCCAGGCATGGGAAACACTAGTCTACTTTTCTTTGGAAATAAAGGCTGCATGGACTAGTTTTTAAAAGTGCAAAATATATTCCTCACGAGAAATATAGAATTTTATAGCTTACATTTTCTTGGGACCTACAAATCCATGAAAATATTAAGCTTGATATTAGATTAAGCAACAGATCTACGCACTACAAAGTTTCATCCTCGTACCAAACACGCCTAACCTGAGTTCATCACCGAATTACGACATACGTTTCATTAAACATGAAGTCATCAGTTACTCTAGAGGTTTTGCCTTTATTTACAAAACTCACTGCCCTTAGTCTTGGTCTGAGACCCACATTCTCTGAAAATGTGTCCTTGACTTTATGCAATGTCCTTCCACTAATGTTACCTCACTGCACCTCTAATACCCAGGGAATGGTTAGCATCGAGATTGCAAACTATAGCTATTAATTGTTCTCATTGGCAGGCCTCAGTTCCGTTTTTCATTTAGAGTAATAAAAAAAATTCATGGCCGGGTGCTGTGGTTGACACCTGTAATCCCAGCATTTTGGGAGGCCGAGGCGGGTGGATCACTTGAGGTCAGGAGTTCGAGACCATCCTGGCTAACATGGTGAAACCCCATCTCTACTAAAAATACAAAAATTAGCCAGGCATGTTGGCGGGCGCCTGTAGTCCCAGCTACTCGGGAGGCTGAGGCAGGAGAATTGCTTAAACTCAGAAGGTGGAGGTTGCAGTGAGCTGAGATCCCGCCACTGCACTCCAGCCTGGGTGACGGAGTGAGACTCCGTCTCAAAACAACAACGAAAAAAAAACCAACAATGAAAAGAGAGAAAAAAAAACGTATTCATGGCAGCACTTTTTAAAGAGAAGAGGCGAGTGGGCAGTAAAAATCCCTCATGTCCTCTTCTACAGCCAATCTGAAACAAATAGCATTCTGTTTCCCAAGATCAAACTAGGAATTAGGGGAATGAAGTTACTGTCAGGGTGGAAGACTTTGGCAGCAGAGTGTGACGAAATGAGCAAGCAGAAGTGGAATGGTGAGCACAGCCCCAAATTAGAGCCAGCTGTGGAGCTAACGCATCTTCAAAATGTATATTCTACTGAGACTCTTCAATCACTGAAAACTCAGGGTGTGCCCCAGAAACGCTGTTGCTGAGTATGAGTTAGATCCAAACCAGGCCACAAGGCTAGTTCTGCCAGGCTGCCTTAGGAATTTCAGATTTGCTCTCTTATCTTTTTTTTAAAAAATTAACCCTGTAGAGACAGGATTTTGCTATGTTGCCCAATCTGATCTCAAACTCCTTGTCTCACGTGATCCTCCCGACTCAGCCTCCCAAAGCACCACGATTACAGACGTGAGCCACCATGCCTGGCCAAGATTTGCTCTTTTAAAAAAGTGTTTTCTAGAAGTTAAAGGAGAAAAGGCTACAGAATTTAACCTGAAGGGACTGGAGACAGGAAAGATTGGATTTCTTAATATTTTACCTTTAGATCTGCTTGAGTGACCTAATGCTAATTTAGCTTACTTACCCCCTTCCCAGGAAAAACTAGCTCCCAAGGCTGGTAACTTATGGGGCCATGGGTATATGTTTTACCAGAGTTAGGGTGTCATCACTCCTCTGTTTCACCTAAAGGGAAAATATCTGAATTATCAGAAATCACACATGATATATATACTTTCAAGGATATCTTACTCTATTGTCTGAATCCAAAACTAAGTGGTTTCTGGTAGCAATGTATCATTCTGATAGGAAAAAAAGCAGTCATGTCATTGAAAACTTTATTTTTTTTGAAACATGGTCTCACTCTGTCACCCAGGCTGGAGTGCAGTAGTGCTAACACGGCTCACTGCAGCCTCGAACTCCTGGGCTCAACTGATCCTCCAACCTCAGCCTCCTAAGCAGCTGGCACCATAGATGTGTGCTACCACGCCTAGCTCATTTTTTTTTTTCTTTGTAGAGATGGGATCTCACCATGTTGCCACAGTCTTTTTTAAATAACCAGTAATTAATCTGGGTTAAATTTGCTCCTTGATTCAGTACCACTACCCCCGGAGAAGATCACACGAGAAAGGTCCTGCTCAGAGATGCTGCAGGAAATGGATTACCACTGAGACATCCGTCATCACCCAGCTGTTTGAAGGGCAGCTCAATTATAGCATCGTGTGTTTAAAGTGTGAGAAATGCACCTACAAGAACGAAGTCTTCACTGTCCTCTCACTCCCCATTCCATCCGAATATGAATGCTCCCTTCAGGTAGGAATGCGGTATTCCTGGACACTTTGTCTTGCTATACTCTCAGCCTGGATTTTCTCAGGGCTATTTCCTACATTTGTTTAGTATGAGAGGCAGCTTTATAACTTTAATTTTAAAAGAAATAGGCTGGGCGAGTGGCTCATGCCTGTAATCCCAGCACTTTTGGCCGAGGCAGGTGGATCACCTGAGGTCAGGAGTTCAAGACCAGCCTGGCCAACATGGTGAAACCCTGTCTCTACTAAAAATACAAAAATTAGTTGGGCATGATGGTGGGCACCTGTAATCCCAGCTACTTGGGAGACTGAGCCATGAGAATCGCTTGAAGCCGGGAGGCGGAGGTTGTAGTGAGCCAAGATCGCACCACTGCACTCTAGCCTGGGCGACAGAATGAGTCTCCATCTCAAATAAGTTAAATAAATAAATAAAAGAGGAAGTCCATGATGACAGAATTTTTTTTTTAGGGACATACTGGTCAAAAGTTACTAGGAATTCAATCATATTTTTAAATGTACTCAATGAAATAGCCTGATTGTAAAATTGGAAATATAGTGGGGTTTATTCAGTCTATTGAGATAGATTTGTGCATAAAAGAAATTTGTAATTTCTAGCAAAAATTTGTGACCCTCCCTTACCCCAGAGGTCTGTAAGGCCCAGACTTGGAACTAGATATAAAACATTCTAGACTCTCAGTCTCGCACTCTTATATTTTGGACTAAAGCTGTGAAATGTTTTGGAAAGACAGAATGGAATCTAGTGCCTTGGTTTACCTCTCAAATTTTCTTCGCCACAATGCCAAAAGTTAATCTGTAACTGGGGATGTGGGCATGGGGTGAGTGGCAGTAGAAGGCAGCCAGCAATAAGGGGCAAACAAGGGGCGGACAGCAATAAGTTTTCTTGCAGAATTATATAAATTTATATTTTTTTCTTCCTATATTATGAAAGCACATTTTATTGCTAAAAGTTTTACCTACCAGAATTGGAGAATAGAATCCTATTACTTATTCAGCACTGGGCTTTGTTTCTCAGCTCAAACTGCTAGATTGTTGGAAAGAAATTCCAAACACCCAAGTAAGGTGCCAGTGGGTCCTCTGCAAACAAAATCTGTGCTCATCTTCTTCTTCCAGTTAGTGGTTTGCAGAACCAAGGACCTGGCCACATTGAGGATCTCTCCTATGGATATGGGGTCTAATTTTTCCCTGTTCTGCTATCTTTATCATAGGCCACCCCCAAACCCTGAAAGTCATTTTTGTCACCAGATCATTTTAGCAATGAGATGAATAGCATAAAGCAGCTGCCTGATTTCACTGGTGAAAATTGCAAAGTTGCTTGAGCCATTACAGGCTCAAGCCTGTAATCCCAGCACTTTGAGAGGCCAAGGCAGGCAGATCACGAGGTCAAGAGATCGAGACCATCCTGGCCAACATGGTGAAACCCCATCTCTACTAAAAATACAGAAATTAGCTGGGCATGGTGGCATGCGCCTGTAGTCCTGGCTACTTGGAGGCTGAGGCAGGAGAATCGCTTGAACCCAGGAGGCGGAGGTTGCAGTGAGCCAAGATCGTGCCACTGCACTCCAGCCTGGCAACAGAGCGAGACTCCCTCTCGAAAAAATAAATAAATAAATAAAATAACAAATAAATAAAAATTGCAAAATCACTATTATTCAGGAAAAAACAGAAAAGTTAAAATGCCGATTTATAGGCTGGGTGTGGTGGCTCACGCCTGTAATCCCAGCACTTTCGGAGGCCGAGGTAGGCAGATCACCCCCTTTCTACTAAAAATACAAAGATTAGCTGGGCTTGGTGGTGTGCGCCTGTAGTCCCAGCTCCTTAGGAAGCTGAGGCAGGAGAATCACTTGAACTGTGAGGTGGAGGTTGCAGTGAGTCGATGCCACTGTAGTCCAGCCTGTGCAACAGAGCGAGACTCCATCTCAAAAAAAAAGAAAACAAAAAACCCAAAAAACTGATTTATAGATTATAAGTGAGGTAGGCAGTCAAATCCATCTCAGTAACAAGAAAGAAACACCTTCTAGGTGGATTTTACAGGTATCTGGCTGCAACTAGTGAGACCGTTATCTTCTGGACTTGTTGACTTTGAGAAAAGCACTGAGAATTACATTTCCTCGGCATTTGCAAAGTTCCAATAGAAACAGAGAGTGCAGGTCGCAGTTGATCCAATTTGGTCACCAAATCCTTTTTTTCCTGAACAGGACTGTCTCCAGTGTTTTTTTCAACAAGACACACTGACCTGGAACAACCAAATTCACTGCTCCTTTTGTGAAACCAAGCAAGAAACTGCCGTGAGGGCTGGTATTTCCAAGGCACCCAAAATAATTATTTTTCACCTTAAAAGGTATGGATTTTTACATTTTGTGGGCACGTATTTTCGAACAGCTTTCTAGAGATGTAATTCACACGCCAATAATTGGCCCATTTAGAGTATACAGTTCAATGATATTTGGTATATTACATTATTGTTTTTAAATTGTGATAAAATACATACAGCATAACATAAAACTTTGCCATTTTAGCAATTCTAATCATACAATTCATTGGCATTCATTATTCACAAGCAATGTTGTGCAACAATCATCACTGTTTCGGAACTTCATCACCCAAACAGAACCAGGAATCTTTTGCACCCATTCCTGCCCCACAGTCCCTGGTAAGATACCTCCAGTGATTTAACCGTCAAGGCCCTGTGTATTTTAAAATCGTTGTTGGTTTCGGTTTCTTTTCCTTCCTTCCTTCCTTCCCTTCCCTTCCTTCCTCCCCTTCCTTCCTCCTTCCTTCCTTCCTCCTTCCTTCCTTCCTTCCTTCTTTCTTCTTCTTTTGAGATGGAGCCCCACCTTGTTGCCAGCTGAGGCAGTGATGTGGATCTCGGCTCACTGCAACCTCCACCTCCCGAAGTTCAAGCTATTCTCCTTTAGCTTCTCCTCGATCTGGAGCAATTATAATCTGATGGTTTTACCTGTTGCTGACCTTTGACCTCGCGATCCTTCACTTCTGCCCCAGTTCGTGACCACTGTTTCTGGCCAGCCGAAAGAGTTTCGACTTGTTTCCTTTCCTTTTCCTTCCTTTCCTCCTCTTTTCCTTCCTCTTCCTTCCTCTTCCTTTGTCTTCATGTCACATTAGACTGAGGGGATCTCGTTCTTGCAGTCTCCGCTTCTCTGGTTCAAGCCATTCTCCTGCCTCAGCCTCCAGATTAGCTGGGACTACAGGCACCTGCCAGCATGTCTGGCTAATTCTTACTTTTTTTGGTAGAGACAGGTTTTCACCATGTTGCTCAGGCAGGTCTCAAACTCCTGAGCTCAGGTGATCTGAATGATCTGCCCACCTCAGTCTCCCAAAGTGCTTGGATTATAGGCATGAGCCACTGTGCCTAGCCAAATTTCTTGTATATTTTCAATAGCAGTTCTTTACCAGATGTGTTTTTTTGTTTTCTTTTTTGTTGTTGTTGTTTTGTTTTTTTTAGTCCATGGCTTGTTTTTTATTGTCTTGACAGTTTTGTAGAGCAGAAAATTTTGACTTTAATGGAGTCCAGCTTATCAATTCTTTTGTAAAGGAGGCCTTTGGTGTTGTAGCTAAAAAGTCATTGCCAAACACAAGATTATCTAGATCTTCTCCAGTGTTATCTTCCAGGAGTTTTGTAGCTTTCTGTTTTACGTTTTGGTCTGTGATCCATTTTGAGTTAATTTTTGTGAAGGGTGTAAGGTTTGTGTATGGATTCTTCTTCTTTTTTTTTTTTTTTCATGTAGATATCCAGTTGTCCCAGCACCATTTGTTGAAAAAGGTTATCTTTTCTCCATTGTATTACCTTTGTTCCTTTGTCAATGATCAGTTGATCATATCTTTGTGGGTCCATTTCTCAGCTCTCTTGTCTATACCATTCTTTTTCTAATTTTTTTTTTTTCAGCAATACCACACTGTCTTGATTATTCTGGTTTTAAAATACGTTTTGAAGTTTGGTAATGTCAGTCCAATTATGTTTTCCTTCAGTATAGTTTTGGCTACTCTGGATCTTTTACCTCATCCCATAAACTTTAGAATCATTTTGTCAATATCCACAAAATAAGTTATTGGGATTTTGATTGGGATTACATTGTATTTACAGATCAAATTGGGAAGAACTGACATCTTGACAATATTGAAGCTTCTTATCCATGAATATAGAATATATCTCTCTGTTTATTTAGGTTCTTCTCGGATTTCTTTCATGAGAATTTTCTAGTTTTCCTTCTATAGGTCTTGTACATATTTTGTTAATTTTATAACTAAGTATTTCATTTTTGAGGGTGCTAATGTGAATGGTATTGTGATTTTTTTTATTTAAAATTTTTTTTTTGAGACGGAGTCTTGCTCTGTCACCCAGGCTGGAGTGCAGTGACACGGTCTCGGCTCACTGCAAGCTCCGCCTCCCGGGTTCACACCATTCTCCTGCCTCAGCCTCCTGAGTAGCTGGAACTGCAGGTGCCCGCCACCTCGCCCGGCTAATTTTTTGTATTTTTAGTAGAGACAGGGATTCCCCGCGTAGCTAGGATGGTCTTGATCTCCTGACCTTGTGATCCGCCCGCCTTGGCCTCCCAAAGTGCTGGGATTACAGGCATGAGCCACAGCGCCCGGCCTGGATCTGTCCATTTCTGACAGAGGTGTGTTAATATCTCCAACTATAAAAGTTTGGATTTATCTATTTCTCCTTGCAGTTCTATCAGTTTTTCCTTTGTGTGTGTGTGTGTGTGCGCGCGTGTGTGTGTGTGTTTGTGAGACAGAGTTTCGCTCTGTTGCCCAGGCTGGAGTGCAGTGGTGCAGTCTCGGCTCACTGCAAACTCTGCCTCCTGGGTTTAAGCAATTCTCATGTCCCAGCCTCCCGAGTAGCTGGGATTACAGATGCGTGCCACCACATCTGCCTAGTTTTTGTATTTTTAGTAGAGACAGGGTTTAGCCATGTTGGCCAGGCTGGGCTCAAACTCCTGACCTCAAGTGGCCCGCCCACCTCAGCATCCCAACGTGCTGGGATTACAGACATGAGCCACGGTGCCCAGCCAGTTTTTCCTCATGTATTTTGATCCTTTGTTGTTAAGTGCATATATGTTAAGAATTTCTATGTCTTCTTGAAAAATGGATCCCTTTATCATTATATATGGCCCTTTTTATCCTCAATCACTTTCTTTGTTTTGAAGACTGCTCTGTCTGAAGTTAATATAGCTACTTCCACTTTCTTAGTGGTAGGATGGTTTGTTTTCCTCCATCTGTTTACTTTAGTCTCTATGTGTCTTTATATTTCAAGTATGTTTCTTGTACACAGTATATAGTTGAATTTTGTTTTTGATTCACTGTGACAATCTGTGTTTTAATTAATGTATATAGACCACTGACATTCAAAGTGATCGTTGATGCTGTTGGGTTAAATATCTGTTGTACTTGTTACTGCCTTCTATTTGTTGCCCTTGTTCTTTGTGTTCCTGTTTTTATCTACCACTCTTTTCCTGCTTTTTGTGGTTTTAATTGAGCATCTTATATGACTCCATTTTCTCTCCTTTATTACCATATAAGCTATACTTCTTAAAACATTTTTTAGTGGTTGCCTTAGAGTTTGCAATATACGGCCGGGCGCGGTGGCTCAAGCCTGTAATCCCAGCACTTTGGGAGGCCGAGACAGGTGGATCACGAGGTCAGGAGATCGAGACCATCCTGGCTAACATGGTGAAACCCCATCTCTACTAAAAAATACAAAAAAAACTAGCCGGGCGAGGTGGCGGGCGCCTGTAGTCCCAGCTACTCGGGAGGCTGAGGCAGGAGAATGGCGTGAACCCAGGAGGCGGAGCTTGCAGTGAGCTGAGATCCGGCCACTGCACTCCAGCCTGGGCGACAGAGCGAGACTCCGTCTCAAAAAAAAAGAGTTTGCAATATACATTTACGACTAATCCATGTCCACTTTCAAATAACACCATACTGCTTTCCTTGTATCACTGCTGTCATTCATTTCACTTATATATAAAGATACACAAGAATATATATGATATATACATAAGCATACATAATTGAATATATTGTCTCTATTATTGTTTTGAATAAACTGTTATGTTAGATCAATTAATAATAAGAAAAAAGTTTTTATTTTACCCTCACTTATTCCTTCTTCAGTGCTCTTTATGTCGATCCAAGTGTTTGACCTATATCATTTTCCTTCTCTGTAAAGGATTTCTTTTAACATTTTTTTTTTTTTGAGATGGAGTCTTACTTTGTTGCCCAGCCTGGAAGGCAGTGGCATGATCTCGGCTCACTGCAACCTCTGCCTCACGGGTTCAAGCGATTCTCCTGCCTCAGCCTCCCGAGTAGCTGAGATTACAGACCTGCACCACCATGCCAGGCTAATTTTGTATTTTTGTTAGAGACAGGGTTTCACCATGTTGCCAGGTGGTTTTGAACTCCCTACCTCAAGTGATCCACCCGCCTTGGCTTCCCAGAGTAGCTGTGATTACAGGCATGAGCCACCATGCCCAGCCTCTTTTAACATTTCTTGCAAGGCAGGTCTACTGGCAAAAAATTCCCTTAATGTTTCTTTGTCCAATGACGTCTTTATTTCCCTTCACATTTGAAGGTTAATGTTACAGGGTACAGAACTCTAGGTTGGTGGTTTTCCTCCCTTTTAACACTTTCACTATTTTATTCCACTTTCTTCTTGTTTGCATGGTTTCTGAGAAGTTAGATGTAATTCTTATGTCTGCTCCTCTATAGGTGTGCTTTCTGCCCCCAATCTGGCTTCTTTTGGGATTTTTTTCCTTATCTTTGATATTCTGCAGTTTGAAAATGAAATGCCTAGGTGTCATTTTTCTGGTATTTATCTTTCTTGGTGTTCTCTGAGCTTCCTGAATCTGTGGTTTGGTGTATGGCATTAATCTGGGAAAATTCTCAGTCATTACTGTTTCAAATATTTTTTCTGTTCTTTTCTCTTTCTTTTCCTTTTGGTATTTCCATTATACAGATGTTACATCTTCGTAGTTGTCCCACAGTTCTTGGATATTGTTGTGCTTTTTTTTTTTTTAAGTCTATTTTCTTTCTTTCTTTTTTTTTTTTTTTAGTAGAGATCCAGGGACGGGGTCAGGGGCTCTTACTTTGTTGCCCAGGCTGGTCTGGAACTCCTGGGCTCAGGCGATTCTTCCGCCATGGCCTCCCAAAGTGCTGGGATACAAGCGTGAGCCACCGTGCCCAGCCAGTCTTTTTCTTTCTTCTTTTCAGTTTTAAAGATTTCTACTGAGGTTCCTCAAGCTCAGAGATTCTTTCTTCAGCTGTGTGCAGTCTACTAATAAGCCCATCAGAGGCTTTCTTCACGTGTTAGTGTTTTTTTTCCTCTAGCAGTTAAAAAAACAAAAACTAACCACTATACTAACAAGGATACCTCTAGCATTTCTTTCAGTTCATTCTTTGGATTTCCAGGTCTCTGCTTACATTGACCATCTGTTCTTGCATGCTGTCTACTTCATTCATTAGAACCCTTAGTATGTTCATCAGTTTTAAATTCTCAGTCTGGTAATTCCCACACCCCTGCCCTATCTGGTTCTGATACTTAACTGTCTCTTCAAACTGTGTTTTTCGCCTTTTAGTGTGCCTTGTAATTTTTTCCTGATAGCCAGATATGGTGAACTGGGTAAGAGAAACTGACGTAAACAGACCTTGATGATGTGGTGGTAAGGCGGAGGGGCAGGGGAAGCGCTGTATAATCCTATGAGTGGGTCTCGGTCTTTTAATGAACTTAAGCCTCCAGACTACGAACTTCACAAGTGATCCTCAGTCCCTTCACACCTGCTTCGGTGGAACAGGATGGTTATGCGTGGGCTGGAGTTAGGTGTTTTCCTCCCCCCAGGTCAGTTAAGCTCTGATAAAACCCCAGCAGGTTAGGCTCTGGTTGATCAGTTTCTCCTGTGGGCAGGCGTGAAGAGCCGGGTGCGCCAGTGTATTCCAGAATGGTTCCTTTCCCTTCTTCCTCCTGCCAGAAGCATGAGGAGAGTTGTCTCTAATACTTACCGTGCGAGTGTGGTTGGGCTCCTGGAGGGAAAACTCACGAAGTAGGGGCCCCCCGTGACTGGATTCTTTGGAGTTTTTAACTCTCAGACTCTTCACTGAGCCTCTAGCAAATTAGTCAATTACAGTCCAGGTTTTCCTACGCAGACCTGTTCCCTCAGAGGTTTCTGCTCGGCAGTGTTGGCTCTGGTAAGTTTGTGATTCTCTGTGTTTGCTGGTCTGTGTTTCCAATTTTGGGGGCAGTGGTTTGTCCTGTGACCTCACCGCTCTTTCAGCTCTACGAAGAGCTGTTTATTTTCCTTTCGGTTACTTCTTTCCTTCCTGAAGGAAAATAACCAAAAGTTTTGTTTAGCTTTTAACTTGTTAGGACAGAACGGTGACTTCCAAGTGTCCTTATGTGTAGAACTGAAAACTAGACGTCTCTCATCATTGCTTTCGGTGTTCAAACTGTTCAAAATTGGCCAGTGGGAGCCCCTTCAAGTTAGCTCCTGGGGTCCCATGAGTTTATTAGGGTATGCTTACAAAAAAAAGTATCATTTTTAGTGCACAGTTCTGTGAATTCTGACAAATGCATGCAGTCGTGTCGCCATTACAACCAACATATAAACCATTTCCATCACCTCAAAAAGTTCTCTCATGCTCCTAACTAATCACTCTCCTTCCCGACCCTAAGCCTATAGAAATGGCTCATCTGATTCCCAACCTTATAATTTTGTGTTTTTCAGAATGTGCTATGTCATACTGTATGTAGCTTTTAGTTTTTCTTTCACTTAGCATGATTCTTTTGAAATACGTGTTGTTGCATGCATTAGTGGTCCCTTTTTTACTGCTGTGTGCTATTCCTTTTTGTGAGTGTACCACAGTTGCACGTCTCCACCCGTTGATGGACGTTTGGGTTGTTTACAGTTTTGAGTAGTTAGGAATACAGCTTCTACAAACACTAGCAGATAGCTTGTTATGTGGGCCTAAGTCTTCATTTCTCTTGGGGTGATACCCAGGTATAGAATTGCTGGATCACATGGCATTCCCTTAGTTTTTTGAAAACAGGGTATTTTGCTTTCTGGCACAAGAATGTCTCAGTCTCAGTAATTTCCCAGCCTCAGACCTACATCAGCCATTTTTCCAAAATGAACATAATTTTTTTTTTTAAAGCTTCTGAGTAACTGATGTGAGCCTAGATTTACAAACTTAGGATCTATGTAACAATACAGAATGTGAAAGATTTTCACAAAATGTTCTTATTAAAACATTATATTAAAACGTTAAAAAAAACCTCAGAGCTTGAAAACGACATTGCCAAGACTACCTGTGCCGAAATCAAGATAAGGAAAAGCTGAGCCAGTGTGGTTAAACTAAACAGGTTCAGTTGGAGCAAAAGCCTCAGGAATTATCAATGTGGTTTCCACTTCCCCCAATGCTGAGAGCCTTGGTTATCCCTTTCTTTTTGCCCTACTAGATTCAAGTTTAGCTTGAATCTTTACTATCTCACTCCCTGATTCAACTTCCAGTCTCATTTTGGTGAGGTTTGTGGATGTGGTATTTAAATAGATAAGAGAAAAGTAATTTATAAGTCTGTACCAAATAATCTTTCCAAGAAATTACTTTTTTTTTTTTTTGAGATGGAGTCTCGCTCTGTCGCCCAGGCTGGAGTGCAGTGGTGTGATCTCAGCTCACTATAACCTCCACCTCCCAGGTTCAAGTGATTCTCCGACCTCAGCCTCCTGAGTACCTGGGATTACAGGCATCCACCATCATGCCCGGCTAATTTTTTCGCATTTTCAGTAGAGACGAGGTTTCACCATGTTGGCCAGACTGGTTCTAACTCCTGACCTCAAGTGATCCACCCACTTCAGCCTCCCAAAGTGCTAAGATTACAGGCGTGAGCCACCACACCAGGCCAGATATTACTTTTTTTTAGAGATAGGGTGTCACTCCGTCACCCAGGCCGGAGTGCAGTGGCTCGATCATGACTCCCTCAGCCTCCCTATGCTCAGGTGATCCTCCTACCTTAGCCTCCTGAGTAGCTGGGACTACAGGTGAGAATTCTATGTAGAGACAGGGTTTTGCCTTGTTACTCAGGCTGATCTCAATAGAACTCCTAGGCTCAAGGGATATGCCCGCCTTGGCCTCCCAACGTTGTGGGATTACAGGCATGAGCCACTGTGCCCAGCCAAGAAATTACTTTTAAGATACTTGGAATTTGTCATGTAGACAAATGAGTGGTTCACAAGCTTACTTTGTATTTTACACATTATCCCTGCAGGTTTGACATTCAGCGTACAACGAAAAGGAAGCTGAGAACGGATATTCATTACCCACTCACTAATTTGGACCTCACTCCTTATATTTGCCCAATTTTCCGGAAATATCCTAAATACAATCTCTGTGCAGTGGTGGTGAGTAAAAACAAACTGGTAAAAGTAACCCAATTTTGGCCGGGCGCGGTGGCTCACGCCTATAATCCCAGCATTTTCGGAGGCTGAAGCAGGCGGATCACGAGGTCGGGAGATCTAGACCATCCTGGCTAACACAGTGAGGCCTCATCTCTACTAAAAATACAAAAAAAAAAAAAAAATTAGCTGGGCGTGGTGGCGGGTACCAGTAGTCCCAGCTACTCGGGAGGCTGAGGCAGAAGAATGGTGTGAACCCGGGATGCAGAGCTTGCAGTGAGCCGAGATCGCTTCACTGCACTCCAGCCTAGGCAACAGAGCGAAACTCCGTCTCAAAAAAAAAAAAAAAAGTAACCCAATTGTAAAGAAAACTCTAGAATTATCTGCTCGAATCCCTATTTCTCCTGTCTCTCCCTGACTTCTTTTATGCCCTACTTTAAAAATATATAGACCAGGAAACTCTCCACTTTGACCTAGACAAGTAGAGGAACAAAGAAATAAAATATACTGTTCACTGCCTCTTTATTTTCTCTCCACTCAGTGGCTATTTTAGATCTAAGGATACTTGCAAATTGTGCTCCTAGAGGCAGCAGGAGAAGTTGGTTCCAGTAGCTTAACATTGCTTTTGAGACAGGGCCTTGCTCTGTTGCCCAGGCTGGAGTGCTGTCGGTGGCGCAATCACAGCTCACTGCAGCCTCCAACTCAGTGATCCTCCCGGAGTAGCTGAGACTACAGGCATGTGCATTTACAAGCAGCCGAGACTACACGCATGAAAATACAGGCATTTTTTTTTCTTTTAAAGTAGAGATGAGGTCTCGCTATGCTGCCCATGCTGGTCTTGACCTCCTGGGCTCAAGGGACCCTCCCACCCTGGCCCCTTAAAGTGCTGGGATTACAAGCATCAGCCACCAGGCCCAGCCTTTGATAGCTTTATGTTGAATAACCATGAACCACTTTGTGGCCAAAGCTGCAAAACAGTAGGTACATACTAGCCACAAGATTCAATGCCTGTATACAGCCAGGCCTAGAAAAACTCTGGGGTCCCCATGGTTCTAAGTCAACTATGATCAATGAAGATTTCCTGAAGGAAAGAAAGCATGGAGTATAATTTAGACCAAATCACCGGAATTCACATCAACCATCCCCAAGTAGCAAGCCTCTCTGGGTTTCTGTTCTGGATCACGGTGTTAAAGATCTGTCTCAGAACATACTCATATTTCAAATTGTACCTGGAGGCCCAGTTGTGTCTACATCAAATGGTTGAGACGCCCGCTGGAGCCTAGTATGATTCACGAGAGTCCACCGAAGTCTCATTTGCCTCTTCAGCTTATTGTTGAATTAGTGTCTTCTAAAATGTGAATCCCACTGGTCTTCCTCATTAGCAGCTCTCGGAACCGTACCTCCACACTTTAACAAAATTATCAGCTCAGTATTTTGTGTGTTCACTTCGAGCCTCGATATTCTCCTTTCCAATTTATCCTGCTCCCAAACATGGTTTTTCTTCTCTCACTTCCTTGCTTGGGAATCTAGAGTGGCCTTCTCTTCTCTGTTATATCAAATGCAGACTCGGATGTAGATTCCCAAACAGTGCAGGAACTGCCTCCCTTATACTTTACTATTTTTATTTCTCATATAGATGTTTCTGCTTTAAGAAAATCCAAATGACAAAAGTCTGAATTTAATATAAAAATTATAATTATTGCTGGGCTCAGTGGCTGCCTCTTGTATTAATAATTCCAGCAATTGTGGTGGCTGAGGTGGAAGGATTGTTTGGGGACAGGAGTTAGAGTCTATGGTAAGCTATGATTGCTCCTCTGCACTCCAGCCTGGGTGACAGGGCAAGACTCCATCTCTTTAAAAAAAAAAAAAAAAGTATGTGCATTATGGAAATATATATGTTTATATAAAACATCACCCCAAACCTCCTATAAATTCTTAGTCCTAGGCCAGGCACAGTGGCTCATGCCTGTAATCCCTGCACTTTGGGAGGCTGAGGTAGGAGGATCGCTTGAGTCCCGGAATTCAAGCCAGCAGCCCTGGCAACATGGCAAAACCCCATCTCTTAAAAAACAAAAAACAAAACAACAACAACAACAAAAACTTAGTTATTTTAGTAATCAAACTATTATTGGTTGATTAAGCGGCCAAAAGTTGGTTTTGAAAGAGAACTATATTTAGAATTTGCTGCAAATTGATTCATCAGAGATAAAAACTAAGCATCTGTGAGGCTGGGCATGGTGGCTCACATCTATAATCCCAGCACTTTGGGAGGCTGAGGTGGGCAGATCACCTGAGGTCAGGAGTTTGAGACCAGTCTTGCAAACATGGTGAAACCCCATCTCTACTAAAAATGGAAAAAAATTAGCTGGGTGTGGTGGCGGGTGCCTGTAATCCCAGCTACTCGGGAGGCTGAGGCAGGAGAATTGCTTGAACTTGGGAGGCAGAGGTTGCAGTGAGCGAGATTGGGCCACTGCACTCTAGCTTGAGCGAGTGAGACTTGGTCTCAAAAAAAAAAATAAAATAAAATAAAATAAAATAAAAAGCTAAGCATCTTTGAAATTGTGATGTATGACAGTAGGACTAAAACCATCTAGAGCTTTGCTACTTAAAGTGTAGCCCTCAGGAGAACCATAGCATTGGCACCACTTGTTAGAAATAAAAAATCTCAGGCCAGGCATGGTGGCTCACACCTGTAATCCTAGCACTTTGGGGGGCTGAGGTGGGCGGATCACGAGGTCAGGAGATTGAGACCAGCCTGGCCAACATGGTGAAACCCCATCTCTACTAAAAATACAAAAAAAAAAAAAAAAAATTAGCCGGGTGTGGTGGCATCTGCCTGTATTCCCAGCTACTCGGGAGGCTGAGGCAGGAGAATCACTTGAACCCGGGAGGCGGAGGTTGCAGTGAGCTGAGATTGCACCACTGTACTCCAGCCTGGACGACAGAGAGAGACTCCATCTCAGAAAAAAGAGAAAAAAAGAATCTCAGGCCCTATCTCAGGCTCACTGAATTAGAATCTGCATTTTAATATCCCTGTGTGGTTTCTGTGCATAATGAAGTTTAAGAAGCATACATCTCTAGACTAGAAGGGAAGGATTCCCCTGCGCCATCCTTAAAAGAGATTTATCCAGCCTTTGCATGAGCCCTTGAATAGTTTACTGCTTTGCGAGACAAGCTCTTTATTTGCTAGATTCTTTGTTAGATTTATTTTATGAACACTTACATAGCATTTGTTATGTATCAGGCACTGTTCTAGGCACTTTACAAATAAGCATTTAATCCTTATTCTAGCCTTTGAGGTAGGCACTCTGTATTATTCCCATTTTACAGAATGGGAAACAGGCACAGAGAGGTTAAATGATTTGCCCCAAATCATTCTGCCTACAAAGAGCAGAGCCAAGACCTGAACCCAGGCAGGCTGGCTCCAAACCGTCTTGCTCTCATCTCTGACACTGTGCTGCCTCTGATTGTTAAGCATGTCTCTATAGTGAGCCCAAATCTACCTTCCTCCTTGTAGAGTCTTCCCATTTGTCCTCATTCTGTCCTCTGAAGCAGTGATAGCAATATGTGTGTGGCTTACAGTTAACAAATGCTTGTACATATGCATTAGCAAAGCAAAATACCTTTTTTTCTTATACGTGTTCCTTCAAATATTTGAAAATGGCAATCATATGCTAACAATATCTAACTCCTTCAACCCTCCTCAAATCATTGGTTTCTAGAAAGAGTGTTTTTTAAAATGATGAAATACTTTAGGCACAGAAGTCTGAACGGAATAAGTAGTCATGCTATTTGCCACCTAGGTAAAGAAATAAAACACAGGCCAGGAGCAGTGGCTCACGCCTGTAGTCCCAGCACTTCGGGAGGCCGAGGCAGGAGGATTGCTTGAGCTCAAGAGTTGGAGACCAGCCTGGGCAACATGGTGAAACCCCATCTCTACAAAAAAATTAAAAAGTTAGCTGAGCGTGGTGGTACATACCTGTGGTCCTAGCTACTCAAGGGGCTGAGGTGGGAGGATCACTTGAGCTGGGGAGGTTGAGGCTGCAGCAAGCTGAGATAGTGCCGCTGCACTCCAGCCTAAGCAACAGAGGGAAACTCTGCCTAAAATAAAATAATAATATAATACTGTAGATAAAAATCCCCTGTGTATCTTTAATGATCTCACTCCCTTCCATTTCCTGATGTAACCATTACCCGAATTCGGTGTATATTATTCCCATGCATTCTTTTCCGCAAATGTTTGCATTCTCTGTTTTGCATATTCTCTATATCTGGTATCATATGGAACATATTCTTCTATAGATGCTTTTTCTCTTCAATATTATCTTTAATGATATTAATCCATCAATACATTAGCTTTTTAATTTATTAATATTTTAATTGATAAATCAAAATTTTATACATTAATGGGGTACAATGTCATGTTTTGAGAGATGTATGTACACGCGTGCACACACACACAATGTGGAATGATTAAATCAAGCTAACATATTCCTCACCTCACTTATTTTTTGTGGTGAGGCATTTGAAATTTGCTCAGCTATTTTGAAATACACGATACCTTTTATTTACGATAGTCACTCTGCCATGCAATAGGTGTCAGATCTCCTCACTGAAACTTTATACCCTTTGACCAAAAACTCCTCATTCCTCACTCCCCTCCCCAGCCTGTGGTAACCACCTCTACTCTCTACTTCGATGAGTTCAATTTTTTTTTAGATTCCACACGTAAGTGAAATCGTGCAGTATTTGTCTTTCTGTGCCTGGCTTGTTTCACTTAGCATAGTGTCCTCCAGTTCCATCCATGCTGTTGCAAATGGCAGAATTTCCTTTTTAAAGGCTGAATAGTGTTCCAAATATATCACATTTTCTTTATTCATTTATCCACTGACAGATGCTTAGTTTGATTCCATATCTTGGCTTTTGTGAATAATACTGCAATGAGCATGGGCATGTAGATATCCCTTCAACGTATCGATTCCAATTCCTTTGGATGTATATCCAGAAGTCAGATTGCTGGTAGTAGGGGTTTTTTGTTGTTGTTTTTAAAGACTGGGTTTTGCTCTGTCACCCAGGCTGGAGTACAGTGGCACAATCATGGCTCACTGCAGCCTTGAACTCCCAGGCTCAAGCGATCCTCCCACTTCAGCCTCCCAAGTATCTGAGACTACAGGCATGTGTTCCCACACCTGGCCTGGTTTTAGTTTTTCAAATCTTTATACCATTTTCCATAATAACAGTACTAATTTACATTCCCACCAGCAAAGTACAGGATTCCTTTATCTCCACATCTTTGCCAGCACTTGTTACCTTTCATCTTTGTGATAATAGCCATTCTAACAGGTGTGGGGTCATCACTCATTATGATTTTAATTTCTCTTTCCTTAATGCGTAATGATGTTGAACATTTTTGTCATGAACCCACTGGACATTTGTATGTCTTGAGAAATATCTGTTCTGGTTCTTTGTCCATTTTAAAATCAGGTTATTTGTTTTCTTGCTAATGAGTTGAGTTCTTATATATTTTAGATATTAACTGCTTATCAGATGTAGGGTTTGCAAATATTTTCACCTATTTGTGTTATCTCTCCCCTTAGTTAATTGTTTCCTTTGCTGTGCAGAAGCTTTCACATTTGATGCAATTCCCTTTGTCTGTTTTTGCTTTTATTGCCTGTGCTTTCAGGGTCACATTCAAAATGATCATTGCTCGGCCAGCGTTGTGGAGCTTCTCCAGGTTTACTTGTAGTTGTTTCATAGTTTCAGGTCTTATGCTGAAGTCTTTAATCCATTTTGAGCTGGTTTCTGTTTATGATATGAGATAAGGATCCACTTTGATTCTTCTGCCTGTGAATATCCAGTTTTCCTGACACTATTTATTTACTGTCCTTTCCCTATTTTATGTTCTTGGCACCTTTGTGGAAAATCATTTGACCATAAATGCCTGGGTTTATTTCTGAGCATTCCATCCTGTTCCACTGGTCTACAGGTCGGTTTTTATGCCAGAACATGCAGTTTTGATTATAACAGCTTTATGTAACAACATATTTTGAGATCAGGGAGTGCGATGCCTCCAGCTTTGTTCTTTTGGCCTGATTGTTTTGGCAATTTGGGGGTCTTTTGTCATTTCACATAAATTTAAGGATTTTTTTCTATTTCTGTAAAAAATTTCATTGGACGTTTCATAGAGATTGCATTGAATCTGTAGATTGCTTTACATAATATGGACATTTTAGCAATGTTAATTTTTCAAATCCAAGAATACAGGATATCTTTTCATTTATTTGTATTTTCTTCAGTTTCTTTCTTGGATATGTAGAGTCTTCAGTATCTTTCACCTCCTTGGTTAAATTGACACCTAAGTAGTTTTTGTTGTTTTTGCTATTGCAAATGGGATTATTTTCTTAATTTCTTTTTTGGATAGTTTGTCATTAATGTATAGAAATGCCACTGTGGCCGGATACAGTGGCTTATACCTGTAATCCCAGTTCTTTGGGAGGCTGAGGTGGGAGGATTGCTTGAGTCTGGGAGTTCAAGACCAGCCTGGACAACATAGGGCGACCCTGTCTCTACATAAAATTTTAAAAAATAGCCAAGTATAGTGGTGCACACCTGCTACTCCAGAGGCTGATGTGGAAGGATAGCTTGAGCCCAGGAGGTTGAAGCTGCAGTGAGCTGTGATTATGCCACTGCACTCCAGCCTGGGTGACAGAGCAAGACCCCATCTCACCAAAAAAAAAAGAAGTGCTACTGATTTTTATATGTTGATTCTGTATCCTGAAACTTTATTGAATTCATTTCAGTTCTAACAGTTTTTTTTGGTGGAGTTTTTAGGGTTTTCTCTATATAAGATCATGTCCTTAGCAAACAGAGAATTTCAGTTTTTCTTTTTCTATTGGCATGCCTTTCATTTCTTTCTCTTGCCTAATTGCGCTGGCTAGGAATTCCAGTACCGTGCTGAAAAGAAGTGGTGAGTGGCTGGATGTGGTGGCTCACTCCTGTAATCCCAGCACTTTGGGAGGCTGAGGCAGGCAGATCACTTGAGGTTAGGAGTTTGAGAACAACCTGGACAACATGGTGAAAACTTGTCATTACTAAAAATACAATAAAATTAGCCTAGCATGGTGGCACACACCTGTAGCCCCAGCTATTCAGGAGGCTGAGGCAGAAGAATTGCTTGAACCCGGGAGGCGGAAGTCTGCACCATTGCACTCCACCTGGGTGACAGTGTGAGACTCTGTCTCAAAAAATAAAATGAAATAAAAAATATGATGTTGAACTAGATCTGCTAGTATTTTGTTGAGGATTTTTGCATCTATGTTCATCAGGGCTATTGCCTTGTAATTTTCTTTTCTTGTACTGTCCTTGTCTGGCTTTAGTATCAGGGTATTATTGGCCTCATAAAATGAGTTTAGAGGTATTCTCTCTGGTTCAATTTATTGGAAGGGTTTGAGAAGGATTGATACTAGTTCTTTTTTAAATGTTGGGTAGAATTCAGCTGTAAAGTCGTCTGACCCTGAGCTTTTCTCTGATGGGAGACTTTATTACTAATTCAATTTCCTTGTTATTGATCTATTCTGCAACCTTCTCCTGGGCTCAACTGATCCTTCCACCTCAGCTTTCCTAGTAGCTGGGACTATAGGCACATGCCATCATGCCTGGCTAATTTTTGTATCTTTTGTAGAGATGGGCTCTCACTATATTGCCCAGGCTGGTCTCAAACTCCTGGGCCCATTTGGCCTTCCAGAGTGTTGGGATTACAGGCATGAGCCACCGTGCCTGGCCTTTTCAGATTTCCTGTTTCTCCATAGTTCAATTTTAGTAGGTTGTATGTACCTAGCAGTTTATGCATTTCTTCTAGGCTATCCAATTTGTTGGTGTATAATTGTTTATAGTAGTTTCTTAGGATCCTTTATATTTGTGTTATCAATTATAATGTGTCCTCTTGTTTCTGCTGTCTTTTGAGACGGAATCTTGGTCTATTGCCCAGGCTGGAGTGCAGTGGCACGATCTCGGCTCACTGCAATCTCTGCCTCCTGGATTCAAGTGATTCTCCTGCCTCAGCCTCCCAAGTAGCTAGAACTACAGGTGTGTGCCACTATGCCCAGCTAATGTTTTTATTTTTAGTACGGATGGAGTTTCACTGTGTTGGTTAGGCTGGTCTTGAACTCCTGACCTCAAGTGATCCACCTGCCTCGGCTTCCCAAAGTGCTGGATTACAGGCATGAGCCATTGCACTCGGCTTCATTTCTGATTTTGAGTTGTCTTTTTTTCTTAGTCTAGCTAATAGTTTGTCAATTTTGTTTATCTTTAAAAAAAAAAAAAACTCTTAGCTTCATTGATTTTGTTTTGTTGTTTTTCTAGTCCTTGTTTATTTCTGCTTTGACCTTTGTTATTTCCCTCCTTCTGCTAATTTTGGCCTTCGTCTGTTGTTCTTTCTCTAGTGCCTTGACATGTAGTGTTAGATTGTTGAGATCTTCTTTTTCTGAAATTGTTTTTAAAATTAATACATAATAATTGTACATACAAGGTACATGTGGTATTTTCATACATGTATACAATATGTACTGATCAAATTGGGGTATTTTAGCTGGGCACGGTGGCTCATGCCTGTAATCCCAGCACTTTGAGAGGTCAAGGCTAGTGGATCACCTGAGGTCAGGAGTTCAAGACTAGCTTGGCCAACGTGGTGAAACCCCATCTCTACTAAAAATACAAAAATTTGCTGAGCTTGGTGGCGTGTGCCTGTAGTCCCAGCTGCTCCGGAGGCTGAGGCAGGAGAATCACCTGCACCAGGGAGCTGGAGGTTGCAGTGAGCTGAGATAGTGCCATTGTACTCCAGCCTAGGCAACAGAGCAAAACTCCATCTTAAAACAAACAGAAGAACCAGATTGGGGTATTTAAGGTTTCCATCACCTCAAACTTTTATCATTTCTTTGAGTTGGAAGTATTTCCAATCTTCTAGCTATTTTGAAATATGCAAATAATATGCAGTTATCATTAACTATAGTCACTATTATGCTGTCAAACACTAGAACTTATTCCTTCTATCCATGTTTGTATCTATTAACCAGCCTCTCTCTTTATCCTCCCCAAGTCCTTTCCAGCCTCTGGTAACTATCTCTACCTCCATGAGATAAACTTTTTTTAGCCCTCACATATGAGTGAGAACATGCAACATTTGTCTTTCTGTGCCTGGCTTATTTCACTTAACATAATGACCTTCAGTTCCATCCATGGTACTGCAAATGATGAGATTTCATTCTTTTTAGGAATGAAGAATATTCCTTTTTTTTTTTTTTTTCTGGGAAGAGACAGAGTCAGCCAGGCGCAGTGGCTCACACCTGTAATCCCAGCACTTTGTGGGGCCAAGGCAGGCAGATCACTTGAGCCCAGGAGTTTGAGACCAGGCTGAGCAACATAGTGACACCCCATCTCTACAAAAAATACAAACATTAGCTGGGTATTGTGGCACATGCCTGTAGTCCCAGCCCCTAAGGAGGCTGAGGTGGGAGGATCACTTGAGCCCAGAAAGGTTGAGGCTGCAGTGAGCCGAGATCATGCCACTGCATTTCAGTCTGGGAGACAAAGGGAAACCCTATCGCAACAAAAAAAAAAAAAAAAAAAAAAAAGGGTCTCTCTCTGTCACCCAAGGCTAGAGTGCAGTGGTAAAATCATGGCTCATTACAACCTCAAATTCCTGGGCTTAAGAGATCCTCCCACCTCAGCTTCCCGAGTAGCTAAGACTACAGGTATGCACCACCATGCCCAACTAAATTTTTAATTCTTTTTTGTAGAGACAGAATTGCACTATGTTGCCCAAGCTGGTCTCCAATTACTGGCCTCAAGTTATCCTTCTGTCTTGACCTTCCAAAAATGTTGGGATTACAGGCACAAGCAGCTATACTATGACCAGCTCGTATCTTGGCTGTTGTGAATAGTGCTGCAGTAAACATAGGGGTGCAGGTATCCCTTTGATATGATTTTCTTTCCCTCGGATAAATGCCCAATAGTGGATTGCTGGATCATGTAACAGTTCTATTTTTAGTTCTCTGAGGAATCTCCGTGATGGTTTTCCATAACGGTTGTACTAATTTACATTCCCACCAACAGCATATAAGAGTTCCCTTTTCTTTGTATCCTTGCCAGCATTTGTTATTTTTTATCTTTTTGCATTCTAACTGAGGTAAGATGATATTTCAGGGTGGTTTTGATTTGCATTTGTTAGACGATTAGTGATGTTGAACATTTTTTCATATAGCTATTGGCTATTTGTCATCTTTTGAGAAATGTGTATTCATGTCCATTGTGTACTTTTGTGTTGTGTTGTGTTGTATTGTATTGTATTGTATTGTATTGTATTGTATTGTATTGTATTTTTTTGAGATGGAGTCTCGCTCTGTTGCCCACGCTGGAGTGCAGTGGCATGATCTCAGCTCACTGCAGCCTCTGCTTCCCAGGTTCAAGTGATTCTCCCACCTCAGCCTCCCGAGTAGCTGGGACTACAGGGGTGTGCCACCATGCCTGGCTACTTTTTGCATTTTTAGTAGAGATGAGATTTCACATGCTGCCCAGGCTGGTCTTGAACTTCTGACCTCAAGTGGTTCGCCCACCTCTGCCTCCCAAAGTGCTGGGATTACAAGTGTGAACCACCACGCCTGGCCCTTTGCCCACTTTTTAATGGGATTATTTGTTTTTTTGTTGTTGTTCAGTTGTTTGAATTCCTTGTATATTCTGGATATTAGTGCCTTATCAAATGAATAGTTTGCAAGTATTTTTTCCCCATTTTACATGTTGTCTCTTCATTCTGTTGAATGTTTTCTTTGCTATGCAGAAGCTTTTTAGTTTAACATAGTCCCATTTGTCTATTTTTCATTTTGTTGCCTGTGCTTTTAAGGCCTTAGCCATAAAATCTTTGCTTAGACCAATATCCTGAAACATTTTCTCTGTGTTATCTTCTAGTAGTTTTATAGTTTCAGGTCTTATGTTTAAGTCATTAATCCAGTTTGAGTTGATTTTTTTGTTTTAATGTGGTGAGAGATGGGGGTCTGGTTTTATTCTTCTGCAGATGGATACCAGTTTTTCCAGTACAATTTATTGAAGCAGGTGTCCTTTCCCCACTGTATGTTCTTGTCACCTTTTGAAAAATCAGTTGGCTGTAAATGCATGTATTTATTTATGGGCTTTCTATTCTGTTCCATTGGCCTATGTGTCTTGTTTTTATACCAATACCATACTGTTTTGGTTACTATAGTTTTATAGTGTATTTTAAAGTCAGGTAATGTGATGCCTTTCTTCTTTTCTGATATAGATGTTTATTGCTATAAATTTCCCCCTTAGAACTGCTTTTGTTGGCTGGGTGTGATGACTCACGTCAGTAATCCCAGCACTTTGGGGGGCCAAGGCTTGAGCCCAGAGACCAGCCATGGTGAAACCCTGTCTCTACAAAAATTGAAAAAATTACCCAGGCATAGTGGCACATGCCTGTAGTTGCAGCTACTTGGGAGGATGAGATGGGAGGATTACTTGAACCCAGGAGGTTGAGGCTGCAGTGAGCCGTGATCATGCCACTGTACTTCAGCCTGGGTGACAGTGAGACTAGGTCTCAAAAGAAAAAACAAACAAACAAAAAAACTGCTTTTGCTGCATATCATGAGTTTTTGTATGTTGTGTCTCCATTTTCATGTGTGTCAAGGTATTTTATGATTTCCTTTTTGATTTATTTTTGGACCCGTTGGTGATTCAGGAGTATACTGTTTAATTTCCACATATTTATGAATTTTCCATGATTTCCCCGTTATTGATTTCTGGTTTCATGCCATTGTGATTGGAAAAGGTACCTAATATGATTTCAATCCTTTTACTTTTTTTTTTTTTTTTTGAGATGGAGTTTTGCTCTTGTTGCCTAGGCTGGAGTCCAATGGTGCGATCTTTGCTAACTTTAACTTCTGCCTCCCAGGTTCAAGCAATTCTCCTGCCTCAGCCTCCTGAGTAGCTGGGATTACAGGCATCCATCATCACACCTAGCTGATTTTTTGTATTTTTAGTAAAGATGGAGTTTCGCCATGTTGGCCAGGCTGGTCTCTAACTTCTGACCTCAAGTGAACCACCCGCCTTAGCCTCTCAAAGTGCTGGGATTACAGGTATGAGCCACCACGCCTGGCCTCCTCTTACATTTTTAAAGTCTTATTATATGACCTCTAACATATGGAGAATGTTCTGCATGTGCTTGAGAATAATGTTTATTCTGTTGCTGTTAGATGGAATGTTCTGTATATGCCAGATCTGTTTAGTCTGAGTGTAATTCAAGTCCAATATTTCTATATTTTCTGTCTAGATAATGTGTTCATTGCTGCAAGTGGGGTATTGAAGTCCCCTACTGTTACTGCATTTCAGTCTCTCCCCTCATATTAGTAATTGCTTTATATGTTTAGGTGCTCTAACATTAGGTGTATGCATATATATTTATAATAGTTAGATCCTCCTGATGAATTGACCATTTTATCACTATACAATGACCTTCTTTGTCTCAGTTTACAGTTTTTGACTTAGTCTGTTTTGTCTAGTTATAGCTACCACTCTAGCTCTCTTTTGGTTTCCATTTACCTAGAATATCTGTTTCTATTTCTTCACTTTCAGTCTATATGTATCCCTACTGCCTCTCGTAGCTAGTATATTGTTGGGTCTGTTTCTTGTTTGTTTTTGAGTCGGAGTCTTTCTCTGTCACCCAGGCTGGAGTGCAGTGGCGTGATCTTGGCTCACTGCATCCTCTGCCTCCTAGGTTTAAGCAATTCTCCTGCGTCAGCCTCCCGAGTAGCTGGGATTACAGGTGCCCACCACCACGCTTGGCTAATTTTTGTATTTTTAGTAGGGATGGTGTTTCATCATGTTGACCAGTCTGGTCTTGATTTCCTGACCTCGTGATCCACCTGCTTTGGCCTCCCAAAGGGCTGGGATTACAGGCATGAGCCACTGCATCCGGCATGTTTTTTTGTTTATTTTTTTATCCATTTACACTTAAGATAATAATTGATATTTGCTACTGCCATTTTGTAATTAGTTTTCTGGTTATTTTTTAGAGCCTTTGTTTCTTCCTCTCTTGCTGTCTTCCTTTGTGATTTGATGGTTTTCTGTGGTGGTATGATTTGAATCCTTTCTTTTTAGGTTTTTGCTTTGTGGTTACCATGGAGATAACATAAAACATCTTTTACTTATTACAGGCTATTTTAAGCTGATAACAACTTAACATTTTAATAGCAATCAAAAATATACTTTTACTCCCCCTCAATATTTTATGATTTGATGTCAAAATTTACATTTCTGTAATTTGATTGATACATTAGCTTTAGTACACTCATTTTAACTGCCTTTATTAATCCATTGTAACTATCTATCATTTCTTCTGTTGCTGGGCAGTGAGGTTATATCAAATACTTTGCTTTTAGAAACAATACTGTAGAATGCATTGACACACACTTAACACGTAAATTTGTTTTTGTGTATGTGTATGCATGTGTATGTTTTACCAGACAAGAGAACTACAGTCCGAAATCTCTCCTTTAATCTATTAATGTAGTAAGTTACATCAACTGATTTATTCCTTAATTTTGTTTTTGCTAAAGATGTTTAAATATATATATATATACACACACACACACACACACACACACACACACGTATTTTACATCTATTATCACAACTGAGAGAGTAACCTATAATTCTCTTAGACTGCCCTTTTCTGTTTTGGGTATCAGTCTTATTAGAATAAGCCTCATGGGCTGGGCACAGTGGTTCACGCCTGTAATCCCAGCACTCTGGGAGGCTGAGGCGGGCGGATCATCTGAGATCAGGAGTTCGAGACCAGCCTGGCCAACATAGTGAAACCCCGTCTCTACTAAAAATACAAAAATTAGCCAGGCATGGTTGCACACGCCTATAATCTCAGCTACTCGGGAGGCTGAGGCGGGAGAATGGCGTGAACTCGGGAGGCAGAGGTTGCAGTGAGCTGAGATCACACCACTGCACTCTAGCCTGGGCGACAGAGCGAGATTCTGTCTCAACAACAACAACAACAACAACAACAACAAAACACGAGGCTCATAAAGTGAGTTTGGCACTCTTTTTTCTGGCACAGATTGTATAAAATAAAAATCTGTTTCTTGAAAATCTGTTAGAATTAAGCAGGAAAACCATCTGGTCTTGGAATTTCGTTTTTCTTGGTGGGTAGATTTTAAAATGCTGACTTAGGCTGTTTTAGCCATTATAGGTCTAGTCAGGGTTTCTATTTCTTCATTGTTTTTTTAAAAAATACTTTTTTCCTTTTTTTTTTTTTGAGACTGTGTCTCTTCTCTGTTTCCCAGGCTGATGTGTAGTGGTGCACAATCTCGGCTCATTGCAACCTCCGCCTCCTGAGCTCAAGTGATTCTCCCATCTCAGCCTCCTGAGTGATTGGGACTACAGGCAAATGCCATCATGCCCAGCTAATTAAAAAAAAAACTTGTAGGCCAGGGATGGTGGCTCACGCCTGTAATCCCAGCACTTTGGGAGGCTGAGGCAGGCGGATCATGAGGTCAGGAGATGGAGACCATCCTGGCCAATGTGGTGGAACCCCATCTCCACTAAAAATAAAAAAAATTAGCTGGGTGTGGTGGCATGCACCTGTAATCTCAGCTACTTGGGAGGCTGTGGCAGGAGAATCACTTAAACCCAGGAGGCGGAGGTTACAGTGAGCCGAGATCACGCCACTGCACTCCAGCCTGGCAACACAGTGAGACTCCATCTCAAAAAAAAAAAAAAAAAAAATTGTAGAGACAGGGTTTCTCCATGTTGCTCAGGCTGCTGTGGAACTCCTGGGCTTAAGCAGTTGGCCTGCCTCAGCCTCTCAAAGTGCTGGGAATACAGGTATGAGACACTGCCCCCGACCAAAAATAACCTTTATTGAAGTGAACATATATACAGAAAAGTACACAAACCACGAGGATAAAACTTGATGGATTTTCAAGTGAACATACCCATGTAACCAGCAGAACAGAGTTGAAACGGAATGTTAGCAGCACCCTATCTGCACTTGTACCTGCCTTCGAGTCTGGAAAACCACTGACTTCTGTCAGGACAAATTTATAGATTTTTGCCTGATTTTATGCTTCATATAAATGGAATTGTACAGTATATCCTTTTTTGTGTCTGGCTCCTTTCATTCAAAATTATGTAACATTCATCCATATTGTTGTATGTATTGTAATTTATTCATTCTCATTGCTGTATAGTATTCCATTGTATGAAAATACTACAATTTAGTAATTCATTGTACCATTTAGGAACTTTGGGGTAATTAATAGCTTTTGACTATTGCAAAGAGGATTGCTATAAACATTCTTGTTTTTTTGGGGAACATAATGTACACAATTCTTTTGACTACATACCTAGGAGTGAAACTCCTGGTTCAAAAATATGCATATGTCTGGCTTTAGTACATACTGCTCAGTAGCTTTCCAAAGCGACGGTACCAGTTCATACCCCCACCAGCAATGACTGGAAGTTTCAGTTGCCTTAAATCCTTGTTAGCATTTGGTAGTCTTTTGTCCGTTTTGTTTTGGCCCTTCTGGTTGCCCATATAGTAGAATGGCATTGTGGTTTAAATATCTACTTAAATTCATGTATTTTCTTTTGTGAAAAGCCTAAACAAGTCTTTTGCTCTTTTTCCTATTCTGTGGCCTGCCTTTTTCTTATGGAATTGTAGTTCTTTTTAAATCTTGGGTGTACATTTTTAAATTACCTTCTGTGGCTTGATTCTTCACTCTTTTTTTTGAGACGGAGTTTCGCTCTTTTCTCGAACTCATGACCTCAGGTGATCCCCCTCCTTCAGCCTCCCAAAGTGCTGGGATTACAGGTGTGAGTTGCCGTGCCCAGCTTACTTTTTCATGAAATATTTTAAAGATATATCCATATTGTTGCATGTGGTTATAATTTCACTAGCCTATGATGTACATTGTTTGAATATATCATAGAGTATCCATTTTCTTATTGATTGACATTTCATTGTTTCCAGATTTTTGCTGGCACGAACGACATTATGGGGACATTCCTGCATGTATATGTGTATAAGAGTTTCTCTCATGTATATACTTAGGAGTGAGGTCACTTAGATCATAAAGTATGTGCATGTTTAACTTTCTAGGTAATGTTGTTTTCAAAGTGATTATACCAATACATACCCCTACCAGGATCATCAGACTTCTTAACTTTTGCCATCTAATGGATATAAAATTATCTCATTTTAGTCTTCCCTATTCTATGAAATATTTGTCTTTTGCACATTTTTACAAACTGGGTTATTTTTCTTATCGATTGGAAGGAGTCCTTTACATGTTCTAGATCTTGTCTTGTTATATGTTATATGTGTTAGAAATAACTTCTCTCAGTTTTTGGTTTGTTATACGTGATCTTTTTGTTTCCCAATTTTATTAAAAAGAAGTTCTTAGAGATAATTCACATACCACAAAATTCACCTTAAATGTGTTCAGTTGTGTTTTTTGTTGTTTTTGTTTTGTTTGTTTCTGAGACAGAGTCTGGCTCTGTCACCCGGGCTGGAGTGCAGTGGTGTGAACTCGGCTCACTGCAACCTCTGCCTCCTGGTTTCAAATGATTCTCATGTCTCAGCCTCCCGAGTAGCTGGGATTACAGGTGCACCACCATGCCTGGCTAATTTTTAAAAATATTTTTAGTAGAGATGCGGTTTCACCATGTTGGCCAGACTGGTCTGGAACTCCTGACCTCAAGTGATCTGCCCATCTCTGTCTTCCAAAGTGCTGGGATTACAGGTGTGAGCCACTGTGCCTGGCCAGTTCAGTGGTTTTTAGTACATTCACAGAGTTGTGCAGTTATCACCACAATCCAGTTTTAGAACATTTTCGGTATCCCCAAAAGAAACCCTGTAACCCGTTCCTTCTCCCCTAGTCCATGGCAACTACTAGCCTTATCTCTCGCACACTCTGTGTGTGTGTGTGTGTGTGTGTGTGTGTGTGTGT